>NC_050450.1:75316692-75616692 GCF_903995425.1 Onychomys torridus | reverse complement strand
AGCCCTGGCTGGCCTAGAACTCACTCTGTAGATCAGGCTGCTCTCAAACTCACAGAGATCTGCCTGCCTCTGCCTCCCAATTACTGGGACTAAAGGCATGCAATCCAATGTCTGGCAGAAATGTTAATTTAAAAGTGAAGTATAGCCGGGTGGTGGTGGCACACACCTTTAATCCCAACACTTGGGAGGCAGAGCCAGGCGGATCTCTGTGAGTTCGAGGCCAGCCTGGGCTACCAAGTGAGTTCCAGGACAGGCTCCAAAGCTACACAGAGAAACCTTATCTCGAAAAACAAAACAAAACAAAAAAAAAAAAGTGTGGTATAGTAACCCATTTTTCTCCATGATTTGGTTCTCTCGACTTTGAGAATAGGAACAGCAGACATCTATCATTTCTAATCTTGGTAAACCCAGAAGTGATTTAAAAAACAGTTGTCTAGATTGTCTGGTGGTTGTAGTGCACACCTTTGATCCCAGCTCATACACATAAAATAAAAGTAAATCCTTTTTTGGAGAGATTTGGTCTTTTCACTATGTAGCTTTGGCTGCCCTGCAGCTCACTCTGTAGACCAGGCAGGCTGGCTTGGAACTCACAGAGATCTACCTGCCTCTGTCTCCTAAGTGCTGGGCTTAAACAGGTCGGCTACCATCTGGCCAAAAAGTTTTTTTAGAGTAATATTTAAGATAAAATTTTACCTTTAAACTTCAAAATGGAAAATTTGTGCATAGGTATACTTTGCTATATACAAACAACATGATGTAACATTTTGAAAAAATAATTTTAAAATGTCAGTACTCCGCCCCCCACCACCACCACCACCAATGAGAAAGAGCTCCTGTCTCCATCTCCCGAGTACTGGGATTTCAAGGTATGCCTTCATGCCTGGCTTCTTTTTTTCTTGGTAGGTATCTCTTCTACCATTGAGCCATATCTCTTGACCCTTTAATCTCAAATAAAAAATTATAACTGATACTATATTCTATTTGAATGTGAGAGTATGAGGCTACTTGTGTAGGTTAATAAGTCAGTATTGTGTACAACACAGCAATCCTATAATACAGTATTAAAGATCAATTGGTTTTAATCCGTGAGGAACAGATATGCTGGAGTCTTCTTGTAAAGCTGCGTGGTATCACATTTTCAAAGTAGTGGTTTTCTCTGTTACTCATCTCGGCTGGGACAGGCTTCCCAAGGGGGAAGAGAGCTAGCGCAGCGGCTGGCAAAGCTAAGTAGTTCCAGATGGCTTGCAGTTGCATTGGAGATGGCACTTTAAAATTGGTTCGGAAAACAAAACCATTGGTTAGAGACACTAATAATTCAGTTACGTTGAATCATGAATGACTTTGGGAGAGGTCAGAAAATCATTCAGCTTTGTTTCATTTTTACTTATATACATGGGAAAGTACATGGATGAAAATTATATCACTCCTTTCAAAAGTTAAACATTTTCTTATAAAAAATAAGTGTTTACTAAAAAGTGGAGAAAATTTACATAAGCAAAAAGGGTAATATAAAATACAGCTCAGCGTTAATCGTAGTTCCCGTCTTTCTCATAACCTTTGAGGCTGCTCTTCACTGTGAGTTTTTAAACTTCCTTCCTGTCTTCTTCATATTGATGCTCTATACGCAACCTTTTCAAGTCTACTTGACTTGTCTTTCATCAACATCGTGCTCTCCCCCGATTGGCTGTTGTGGTTACGCCAATGGCTCCCAACTCTGTCTCCATCCTTGCTTTGATTGCTAATGGAACAACTTCTACCTGGGTGTCTAAAAGGCTTCTCAGTTTTAGCATCCAACCTCCTCTTCCATCCCTAAAACAAAAACAAAACCTGGCACTCTGTACTGCGTTTGTTTGTTTTTTAGGTTGCTGGGGATTGTGTGCTAGGTTAGTGTTCTACCACTCAGCTATGGGCCAGCCTGAAACCTGCTCATCTTTGTAGCGAATCCATCCCTGATTTCTCTTCTGAGCCCTCACATTGGTTAATTTAGCCTCGTAAATATCTCATAAATGTGTCTCTTCCTATCCACACTGTCATTGCCATCGCTTGTCCATTTTATTCACCCTTTTGTGGCCAAAGTTGCCACTCTAGGACTAGACTATATAGTTTTTCTTTCTTTCTTTTTCTTTAAAATTTTATTTATTTTATGTGTATGTGTGCTTAGCCTATGTGTATGTTGGTGCATCACATACAGAGTTAACAGATGATTGTGAGCCACCATGTGGGTGCTGAGAATTGAACCTGGATCCACTCGGTGCTCTTAACCACCAAGTCGCCTCTCCAGTCTCGGATTATATAGATTTTTATATATATATATATATATATATATATATATAAACATTTAAGCCAGGCGGTGGTGGTGCACGCCCTTAATCCCAGCACTTGGGAGGCAGAGCCAAGTAGGTCTCTGTGAGTTCAAGGCCAGCCTGAGCTATGGAGTGAGTTCCAGGAAAGGCTCCAAAGCTACACAAAAGAAACCCTGTCTCAAAAAAAAAAAATCTTAAAAATACATACATACATACATACATTTATACTTGTGTGTGTGTGTGTGTGTGTGTGTGGCGTGGTGTGTGTGTGTGTGTGTGTGTGTGCGTGTGTGTGTGTGTGTGTGTGTGTGTGTGTGTGTGTGTGTGTGCGCGCGCGCACGCGCGCTTGTGGGAAATCTCCTTCTTCCATGTGGGTCCCAGGGATTGAACTCAGGTCAGGTCATCAGGCTGGACAGCAAACTTCCATATCCACTGAGCCTTCTTGCCAGACACAGCTTAATTGACATTAACTAAACTGCAAGGTTAAGGGCATAGTCCTAAACTTCCAAGTCAACCTAAGACTTGTGATCCCAACTGTAAAGACAGAGTTCTGACAAAGCTTAGAAGAAAGAGATCATATAAGACCGCCCTAATCTCTGAGACCAGCTGCAAGTTTGGGAGTTTCTCAAAGCCACTCTCAAATCCAATAATTCTCTAGAAAGACAAACAGAACTCATTGACCACTATGGGTATCGTTTATTGCAAGGACAAGCTACAGATTAAAACCAGCCAAAGGAAGAAGAGTACTGTAGGAGAGTGGCAGGTGTCAAGTGTCTTTATGTTCAGGGATGCCCTAACAACTTCTGTGACAAATATGTGGTGATATGCTCAGAGTACTAAAAACTAAGAATATCACCCAAGTCCCAGGTTTCAGAATTTTCATTGGCATTTGCATTTAGGAATATTTTTTTATGTAATCAGAGATTCTGGGGACTTAAAGGTTTCCTCCTAGGACTTGAGGAGTATTATGCCCAGATCACAGGGACACCCAAAAGACCACCACGGGGACCGAATCCCATATGTAAATGCAAAGAGCCTTTATTTCCCAGCTTGGTCTCTCTGTCTTTTGGACACAGCGGTGAGAGCAGAGAGCCATGAGCTCAGGTAGGGTAGGGTTTTTAATCATAGCAGAGGTTGGGGTGAGGGGATTTCCAAGGGTTCAGGACCTTGATTGGCTGACATTTGTCTAGGGATATTTGTAAAACAGAAATAGATGTGTGCTAGACCCAGGGACATCTGGACATCTTATCTAACCTTATCTAATGATTGGAATGTTTGGGATATCGGGCACTTCCCCTTAGAAGTAGGCCCTCCTGGATGGGTCAGCTTATGGCTTTTCCTGGGTCTGGGTATTGCCTGTCAATAAGCCTGTCACAGAAGCTGTGTCTGAGCCTCTAAGCCTGTAATGGCAGCTGTGTGGCCAAGCTGTTTTGGGCCCCCAACAAGGACAAGGTCTGGACCTTTCTTTAGGCAAAACCCAATTGTTTCCTATGTGCCCATTGCCAGTTATTCCCATTGGTCTCCAGATGAAAGGTGGTGAGGCTTTCTATCTTACTTCATCGGCCTTATCTCTGGAGTCATCCTCCACCCTACCCACTTCTAACAACTATACCCCCCGCTATCACAGACTACTACATTAGGGTGCATATGTTATCCTGTCTTTAATATCTGCACTTTTACAATAGTGTCTCTTTCCCGCATTGAGAATGCCACATGCTCCATCAGAGGCCAGCCTAATCTCTTGTGTATTGTGTAGGTGTCCATTTATGTCCATTTCTTTAGGAAGCCTGTCCTCCTCATCCCCACATCTATAATTAAGCGTCCCATCCATGTGCCCTTCCAGAGTACTCAGTGCACATTCCTTGTGCAAGCTCTTGTTTCGTCCATATCGTCTGAGAAACTAATGTTTATAATTCCACCATTTGACCGGTAGTCTACACAGTGAGGTGTACCTAAAATAATTCACAAGAGTGAAGGAAGAAATGGTAAAATCTATTATATAAAATATGAAATTAAGACAGGCATGGTGGTATGTACCTGTAATTCCCAGCATTCTGAAGATGGAGGCTGGAAGATGGCCTGTTTGAGGCCAGCCTGTGCCATAGCAAGTTTAAGGACACAGAGCAAGACTACACCTCCAAAAAAGCAAGAGCTGAGTATGGGGATATAGCTGAGTGGTAATTACTTGTTTAGCATAGGGAAGACATTCAATTCAATCCCCAGTAGTGCCAAGAAAAAAAATAAAGAAATGAAGTGCTATTAATATTTGCTGTAATTATGGAGATTGGTCATTTGCTCTGCATGCAATTGATTTTGTGGAAAACCTGAGAGCTGAGAGGCTGACAGTGTTGCATCTTCTCTAATTGTCAGGATATTGTAAACTGGTTCAACTGGGCCTGATTAAATAGATTTCAGGGTTTTATGTCCTAGTTTAACATTTTTTAGTTCTCATGAAATGGACAAATAACTTAATTTTTTTTCAACAATTAAGAGCTGGAAAGATAGCTCAGAGTTAAAGTCCCTGTAATGTAATAAGTCCCTGTCTATAATAGGACAGGTGTCCCCTAATGCCTACAACTTCAGCTCTGAGGGCTTCAGTTTCTTCTTCTGGCTTCTCTGTGTGTACCCCACCCCACAAATACATACATATATACATACATACATATTTAGTAAAATAAATGAATAAAATAAAAAGTCTAAAATTGAACTTTGTAACACAAGCACAAAACATGTTCTCCTTTTCTTAGTTAATATAATTTTTCTAAAAAATAATATGCTTCAGAAATGAGCTGAAATGCAAGGAAAAAGATTGTGTAATTTTGGTATATAAGAAATGTATGGGCCTAATGGTTGGTGGTGGCACACACCTTTAATCCCAGCACTTGGGAGGCAGAGGCAGGCGGATAGAGATCAAGGCAAGCCTGGACTACAGAGAGTTCCAGGACAGCTAGGACTGTTACACAGAGAAACCTTGTCTCAAAAAATAAAAATATGTATGAGCTGGGCATGATAGCACGTACCTTTCATTTCCATAGTCAGGAGGCACAGGCAGGTGGATCTCTGAGTTTGAGACCAGCCTGGTCTACAGAGTGAGCTTCAGGACAGCCTGGACTGCAGAGTGAGACCATGTCCCAAAGGGGGGGAAAAAAAAACAGAGGAGGAAGTCAGGAATGTGGCTCAGTGTAGCATGTGTAAGAACAAACAAACAAAACAAAGCCAGGCATGGTGGCACATGTCTGTAACCACAGTACTTAGGAGGCTGAGGTAGGAAGATGGTGAGTTTAGCTAACCTACACTATAATACCAAGACCCTGTGCATTAGTTATTTTTCTCATCACTGACAGAATATCTGACAAAAGCAAGAGAAGAAGGGAAGGGAGGGTTTATTTTGATTCACTGTTTGAGGATGTAGTCTACAGTCATGGGGAAGTTGTAGTGTACAATTATAGGAAAGATGTAGTTTATGGTCATGGGGAAGATGTAGTCAATAGTCATGGAGAAGATGTAGTCTACGGTCATGGGGAAGATGTAGTCAACGGTCATGGAGAAGATGTAGTCTACAGTCATGGGGAAGATGTAGTGTACAATTATAGGAAAGATGTAGTCTACAGTCATGGAGAAGATGTGGTCTACAGTTATAGGGAAGATGTAGTTTATGGTCATGGGGAAGATGTAGTCAACAGTCATGGGGAAGATGTAGTCTACAGTCATGGGGAAGATGTAGTCTACGGTCATGGAGAAGATGTAGTCTACGGTCATGGGGAAGATGTAGTCTACGGTCATGGGGGCAGGAGAATAAGGGAGCTGGTTACATTGCATCCACTGTCAGGAAGCAGAGGAAAATGAATGCTGGTGTCTCACTTGTTTTCTGTTATTTACTCTGGGACTCTAGCCTATGAAATAGTGGGTCTTCCAATCTCATTTAAACCAATCTAGAAACTTCTTCACAGACAGACCCTGACAAGCTGACAGATTAACCATCATATGCTATCAAAATCTGCTGGCCTACCCTGTGTGTATATCTCTACATATATATATATATATATTTGTGTGTGTGTGTGTGTGTGTGTGTGTGTGTGTGTGTGTGTGTGTATGACCAACCGGAGGAAAAGGATTTATTTTAGTTTACAGTTTCATGGTTTAGGTGTGACATGTTCTATCTGGGCAGATCAGAAAATAGAAATGTTGAGCCAGAACTGGGGCCACCTATAACCATCTAAGCCCTGCTCCTCTATCCCTGTGTCTACCAGCTAGGCCTCATTCCAAAAGGTTCCACAACCTCCCAGAACATCACTGTAGCTGGGGATGAAGTATTCAAATGCATGAGCTTATGTTGCACATTTTACATTCAAACTATCTTTTTCTGTCCCTGTTCCCATAGGCTCATGATCTATCTAGTAATGCAAAACATATTCAGTCCAACTTCATGATTTCCATAGTCTTACAGTTGCAACACTGTTCAAAAGTCCAAAGTCCCTTCTAAGATGCAGGCAATATATAATACATTCTCTCTCTCTCTCTCTCTCTCTCTCTCTCTCTCTCTCTCTCTCTCTCTCTGTGTGTGTGTGTGTGTGTGTGTGTATGTGTGTGTATGTGTGTGTATTCCAGCTTGAGCATATCAATTTTGCCTCATCTATATTTCACACATTTCCTTTCTCATCATATTCTATATAATTTTTTTAGTGAGTGTTCAGTAATTAATCTGAATTCTATTGAACATGTTAGGTATTCCCAACTTTTGGTTATTTTGATGATCATCCTTTGAATAAGTCTCTCATTTTCTCCTTTCTTTATTTCCTTTTTTTGTTTTGTTTTTGCTTTTGTTTTTTTGTTTTTGTTTGTTTTTTGTTCTTTTGAGACATTTTCCCTGTGTAGCCCTGGCTATCCTGGAACTCCCTCTGTAGGCCAGGCTGGCTTTGAACTCAGAGATCCACCTGCTTCTGCTCCCAAGTGCTGGGATTAAAGGTGTGCATCCTGGTATCTCATTTTCTTAAAACTTATTTCTAGATTGGGATTGCTATATTAAAAGGTATTTAATCTGGGTGCTGTGGTTCATGCCTTTAATCCTAGCACTTGGGAAGCAGAAGCATGTGGATCTCTATTGAGTTCCAGGACGGCCAGGGCTACGTAGAAAGACGCTGTTGCAATCAAAACAAACAAACGAACAACAAAAAACAACAAAAGAAGCCCAACGAAAAAGATTTTTACATGTTTTAAGGCTTTTGATACCTAGTTTTAAACTGTCTTCTAACATGGTTTTACTATTTTACTCCTGAAGCAGGTATTTTTGTCATAGACTTCTTTACAGTGTTTGGGTCGTCAACAGACTGCATGTACGATGTTGGTACCATGAGGTTACATTGTCCAGTGATATTATAGCATTTTAGAGTAAGTACACTGTATGATGTTTCCACAATGATGAAATCATCAATGAGTCATTTCTCAGGATATATCCTCATTGTTCATTCATTTATGATAGCATAAGAAAATGAATGTGGGTATTATGAACTAATTTATTGAAAAAAAAGAATAATGAAACAAAATGCCAATAAATACATTATTTAGGTTTTTTTGTTTTTTGTTGTTTTTTGTTTTTGTTTTTGTTTTTGTTTGTTTTTTGTTTTTAGACAGGGTTTCCCTATGTAGCTTTGCACCTTTCCTGGAACTCACTTGGTAGCCCAGGCTGGCCTTGAACTCACAGAGATCTGCCTGCCTCTGCCTCCCACATTATTTAGTTTTAATATTTATTACAATTTCAACTGTTTTAAGGAAGTGAAACACTTCATATGGAGCCAAGTATGGTGGTGCTTGTAATCCCAGCACTCAGAGGCTGAGGCAGCAGATTGCTGCAGGTTCAAAGCCAGCCTGGAACACAGTGTGAGGTACCCTGTGTCAAAACAAACACTTCATTGTAACCCTTTCTCACATTTTCCCTTTCCTTTCCAGAGGCAATCTTTGAATTCTGGTGACTTATCCCTGTCTGTGCTTATGTTTTTACAGCACAGGATTTGGTCAATACATGGTGAGGTTTTTGCTTTTTGGTAACTAGCATTTTTTAATTTTTATTTATTTTCATTTTATCTATATCTATCTGTCTGTCTGTCTATCTATCTATCTATCTATCTATCTATTTATTTTCAGAGCTGAGGACTGAACCCAGGGCCTTGTGCTTGCTAGGCAAGCACTCTACCACTGAGCTAAATCCCCAACCCCTTATTTTCTTTTTTAAATTTTATGTTTATTTATTTGTTTGTTTGTTTGTTTATTTATTTATTTTTTGAGACAGGGTTTCTCTGTGTAGCTTTGGAGCCTGTCCTGGAACTCACTCTGTAGACCAGGCTGGCCTCCAACTCACAGAGGCACACAACCTGCCTTGCCTCTGAGTGCTGGGATTAAAGGTGTTCACCACCTCCACCCAGCCTGGTAACTAGCATTTTGGAGACCTTTCAAAAGAGATGTGCCCAGTAAATGTATTTCTTTCATCTCCGCATATTTATTAATATATTAGTAAGTTATACTAATTATAAATGAATACATTCTGAAACTTGGAAATTTGAACATAATGGTAAACTCTTGCTTGCTTGCAGCCCCATCAGTAGCAGAGATGGATCTGTGTTCCATGGCTTCAGTGAGAGACCCAGGTTGATAGAAATTTGTGGTGATGTGCAAAGTTGCTCTAGGCATCAACAGCCATCAGTCAACCACTAGAGACAGACAGGTGTTCCAGGGTTTTAGAGGCCACGCCTTAGAGGTAGCATAGCTATATTACTTTTCTTCCTGTTCCATTGGCTAGACAAGTCATGTGACACCATGGCCTGCTCTCCACAACAAAGGAGTATGGGAAATGTAGTCTCTGGCATAGCAGTTACTTTCAAGAAACAATTCTACATTATGGAAAAAGAATACAAAGCTGGTGGATAGCTGGTAGCCTGTGCCCTACAGATTCCCTACACTTTGAATATATCTTCCTGTACAATTGTTCATAACTTTCTTAGCTGTGTATCTAGAAGTGGAATAGTAAGATTGATATTTTGTGCATTTTGTATCTGGTATCACCAAATCACTTTGTCTAATAGCACTGTATGAGAGATATGATTTCCTTATATTTTTGCTACTATTTAAAGTGGTTTATTTTATTTTATTTTATCCTCTGTGATGGTGAGGGACTCTTATCCCCTGGGAACCACAGGCCCTGAATAAACCCTTCCTTCTATAAATAAATAAGTATATAAATAAATAAATTTAATTTTATGTGTGTGCTTTTCTTGTGAACATCTGTGCACTGTGTGTGTGCCTAGCGCCTGGGAAGACAAGAGAGGGTAGTGGTGTAGCAGACAGTCGGGTGCTGCCTGTGAGTGCTGGGCCCTTGAGCCATCTCCCCAGCTCCTCCGTTGCTATTTCATTTGCAATAGCACTTTATTTTTACACAGCTGTATACCATTATTGCTGTTGATACTTGTAGAGACAAATACTTTTGGCTGGCTATGATCGTGACTTAGGACATTCTAGAAGAGGAACCAATGCCTAAATTTCTAGACCAGGTCTATCTAGCAGGTTACCCGATTTTGTTTGTTTTGTTTTTCTTCTTGAGTGACTGAACCCAAGGCTGTGCACTTACTAGGCAAGCACTTTATTATTGAGTTAAACACCCAACCCCTCTATCCAATGGGAATGTAATATGAGCCACATATATTGGGGTTTTTTGTTGTTGTTGTTTGAGACAGGGTTTTTCTGGGTAGCCCTGGCTGTCCTGGGACTCGCTCTGTAGACCAGGCTCATGAATATTGTTTTCAAGTTTCCACTAATCACACATTAAAAAGTGAAAGAGCTGGTGTGGTGACTGTAATCCCATCATGCAGTAGGCTAGAGGACTGCTGTGAATTTGAGGCCAGTCCAGGCTATACAATGAGTCCAGCCAGGATTATATACGGAAAGCCTATCTTGAATAAAAGCAAAAAAAATGAAAAGAAAAAGATTTAGTCCTAATAACTTGTTTAACCAGAAGTACCCCAAAAATTTACATTTCAATCCATAATTTACATAAAATGTTGATAAAATTCTTATTTCATGTTTTTTTAAGTTCTTTGTATATCTTAAAATGGTAACATAGTTCTATTTATATTTAGACACTTAATGGCCACAGGATGGTCAGTGGCTACGCTAGCAAACTGTACAGGCTTAGACTTAATATTTTTTTAAAGGCTGGGGCTGGAGGCTTTACTCAGTGATAGAGTTTTATCCTCCATGTGTGGGACCCCTGAGTTTAATCCCCAGCACTGGAAAAAAATAGCACAACATAATAAGCACATAATCATAGAGTAATGTCTCACTTGTTCCTAGGTTTCGGTGTTTAGAACAGTGTATCTTTGGGGAGCCATTTCAGAAATTCTCTATACCACCATAGAGAAGCAAGATGGAACATTTTAATTATTTTGTTTGGAAATCTTTTAATTTCATTTCTAAATGAAAACAAAATGTTCTGCTTCCATTCCCACAAGCCTGGTCCAAGCCACCATCCGGCTACAAAGCACCAAATAATTTTCCATACCTCAGAGTGTTGCTTTTCTGTCTGCTTAAAACACATCTCAGTGTCTTCAGCTTGTAGCCAGGGCTGACATGTTGATGCAGGCCCTGCCAGAGACTGCTCCTGGCTGCCCCATCGCGTCTCCCTCAATTCCCTCAATTACCCGTGTTCCTGGCCAGTAGCTATGCACTAATCCGAGTGATCCTGATGGAATGTGCGGACCCTGGGAAGCTTGTTCGTGCCTCTGTACCTTTATTTTCTTTGCCCAATCAGCTTTCTTTTCCTTCTCTTTTACTGCCCAACTGGTAGGTTTTATTCTAAATATCTCTTCCCAGTACAATTTTTCCCTTCTAGCGTAAACAGATTACATTTATTTGTTTGGTTTTTTGTTATATGAGTGTATTTGTATGGGCATGTGTTCGGAGGTCACCTGAAGGTCAGAGAATAATTTGTGGTAGTCAGTTCTTTCTTTCCACCATGTGTATTCCTGGGAGGGAGCTCTGGTCATTAGGTTTGGTGACGAGCACCCTTATTGCCTGAGCTGTCTGTCATCAGTACTTCGTTTGTTTTTTGAGACAGGGTTTCTCTGTGTAGACCTGGCTGTCCTCGAACTCACAGAGACCCACCTGCCTCTGCCTTCCAAGTGCTGGTATTACAGGCATGCGCCGCTGCCGCCACTACCACCCGGCTTATCAGTACTTTTTAAAAAGAGTATTATGTTGATACTGCCCTTGAACTTGCCATGTAGCTGAGGATAATATTTAACTTTTGATCCCCCTGCATCTACCACCTGAGTATTGGGATTACAAGCATGCACCACCACTCCTGGTTTATGTAGTGCAGGGCTCTGTTCATCTTAGGAAACCACTCTGCCCCCTGAACTGTACCCCCAGCCCATGGGCTCTGTGGTGTTTTTGTTGTGGTGGTGGTGGTGGTTTGAGACAGCTCTCATATAGCCCTGGCTCGCCAGGATGCCTTTGAGTTTCCGGTCCTTCCTCCTCTCCCCTAGTTCTGAGATTACAGGTACACACACCCACTCCTGGCTTCAGGTGGTAATGGAAATGGACGGCAGGACTTTGGGCATGCTGGACAAGTACCTTACCAACTGAGTCACATCTCCAGCCCAAAATACAATTTGTCACTGGAAAGAAAAGAGAAGAGAAAAAGAACTCAAGCCAGGTTTGATGGATGGTAAATGCTTGTGAGCACTTGGGAGGCTGAGACAGGAGGACTAGAGCTTGAGGCTGTCATCAGATATTAGCAAGACCCTGTCTGGGGAGTGGGGAAACCACTTTTGCTCGGGGCATTGTCTAATTCGGCTTGGAAAATAAAGGCACCTCTGTTTAAGATAAAGTTGTCAATTTTGTGGCAGTCAGCATTGTCTGCATCCGACATGATTGTAGCCCTTTTAACAGTAGTGGACTGTCCTGACACAGCGTTACTGAGAGTTGGCTTAGGCGCTGTTTCATATTTGTTTCCTCCTTTAACCGCTGCAGAAAATATATGTATTTTATTAGGAAGTAATTTTACAAATGAGAAAGCCAAGGCAGATGTGAAAGAAGTTTCACAATCAGTATGTCCGCGTGCCATTGTCTAGCAAATCTGACATAATGGATGGTGGTTAATGGCGACCATTTTATGATTATCATGTTACATTACAAATCTATTTCCTACCAAAGAAAATCTTAGTGAAGATACAAATGTAACAGTTCGGGCTGGAGAGATGGCTCAGAGGTTAAGTGCACCTCTTGCTCTTCCAAAGGTCCTGAGTTCAATTCCCAGCAACCACATGGTGGCTCACAATCATCTGTAATGAGATCTGGTGCCCTCTTCTGGCCTGTGGGGATATGTGCAGACAGAACACTGTATACATAATAAATAAATAAATCTTAAAAAAAAAACAAATGTAACAGTTCTTTGAGTTTTTAATCACTGCCATTTGCTTAATTCAGATTATAATTTTTTAAAAAAATTCTCTTTGTCAGGGTTGGGGATTTAGCTCAGTGGTAGAGCACTTGCCTAGCAAGAGCAAGGCCCTGGGTTCGGTCCTCAGCTCCACAAAAAAAAAAATTTCTCTTTGTCTTCCCACCCCACCCCTAGTGTGTGTGTGTGTGTGTGTGTGTGTGTGTGTGTGTGTGTGTGTGTGTGTATGTGTGTGTATGTATATGTGTGTATATGTGTGTATGTATATGTGTGTATGTATATGTGTGTGTATGTATATGTGTGTGTATATATATGTGTGTGTATGTGTGTGTGTATGTGTGTGTATGTGTGTGTATATGTGTGTATATGTGTGTGTGTATATATGTGTGTGTGTATATGTGTGTATATGTGTGTGTATATGTGTGTGTGTTTGTGTTTGTGTGTGTGTATGTGTGTGTATGTGTGTGTATGTGTGTGTATGTATGTGTGTATATGTGTGTGTATGTATATGTGTGTGTATGTATGTGTGTATATGTGTGTGTATGTATATGTGTGTGTATATATATGTGTGTGTATGTGTGTGTGTATGTGTGTGTATGTGTGTATATATGTGTGTGTGTATATATGTGTGTGTGTGTGTGTATGTGTGTGTGTGTGTATATATGTGTGTGTGTGTGTGTGTGTGTGTGTGTGTGTGTGTGTGTGTGTGTGTGTGTGTGTGTGTGAGATCTTCTACGATGTTTTTCCACTGCGTACACTAGGCTAGCTGGCCAGCAGGCTTTGTGCCTCTCCATCTCTGACTTTTGCGTGGCTTTTTAGAGGGTTGAATCCGGGTTCTCACGCTTGTGCAGCGGGCACCTTTACCCACCAGACCCTCTCCCTAGCTCTGGTTTAGGCTGTTATCGTCTCTTGTCATCACTGGAACTCTCTGTGGAGACCAGGCTGACCTGGAGTGCACAGAGATCCACCTGCCTCTGCCTCCCTGCAGTTGAGATTAAAGGTGTGCGCCCCTACGCCTGGCTGCCGCTGGTTTATCTTCCTCCTACTCTAATTTAGCCAACACTGTTTAACTCCCTGAGAGACTCTGCAGATGCATAATTAATTCCCTGCCTTTCCGCCATTGTAGATGATGTTTACTCTGCACAGAACAGGCATTTTCCTAGTAACTAAGATTAGCGTCTCTTTTGATGGGGAGGGGTGGTGGTGTTTTCATTTTATCTTTCATCCAAAAAGGTATCCTATTTAGAGACTACCTATAGATAAAGAACATTTTAAGGATTTTTTTTTCACCAAATACTATTCTAAACCCTTGCTTCTAATAAAAGAAAAAGGTGGGGCTGGAGAGATGGCTCAGAGGTTAAGAGCACTGGCTGTTCTTCCAGAGGTCCTGAGTTCAATTCCCAGCAACCACATGGCAGCTCACAACTGTCTGTAACTCTAGTTCAAGGAGACCTGACATCCTCACACAGACAGACATGCAGTCGAGACAACAATGCACACAACATAAAACTAAATGCTCTAGAAATACAAATGCCTCACTTGCAGGCATTCTCCACCTTCAGCCCTTTATAAAGAAAAGAAAAGTTATTAGTGCGGTTATTGCAAACAGAATTTGAAATCCTGCAGTTATTTAAAGAATCCACTTTTTAAAAACTTGCATCTTGGTGTATAGTTTGTAGGAATGCAATTTTTTTTTTTTTTTGAGACAGAGTTTCTCTTCGTAGTTTTAGAGCCTGTCCTGGTTCTTGCTCTGTAGACCAGGCTGGCCTCGAACTCACAGAGATCCACCTGGCTCTGCCTCCCAAGTGCTGGGATTAAAGGCGTGCGCCACCACCTCCAGTACAATTTAAAAAAAAAAAAAAAAAAAAAAAAGCTAATTGTTCGTTTACTAAGATGCCTGGAGATATTTTTTTCTATTAAGTAGTTGACTAATGCTGCAATCTATTTAAAATTTAAACTTCAATTATTACTGAAGTATCCAGAGGCATCCTTTGTTTTCTCTATACTTTCTATTCCTAATGTAATAGGCATCTATTCAACACATGTCTATTTTGAAAAGCAATCCTTTTTAATATATTTGTGTGTGTGTGTGTGTGTGTGTGTGTGCGTGCGCGCGCGCGCGCATACCCATGTGGGTAGAGGTCAGAAGTCAATATCATGTTTTCCTTAATTGCTTCCCACCTTATGTTTTGAGGCAGGGTCTTCCACTGAGCATGAAGCTCACTGATTCATCCGGGTTGTTCAGTTAGTCAGAAGCTCCAGGAATCTGCCTGCCTCTGTCTCCCCAGCACTGGAGTTACAGGAATGCCCCTTGTGCCATGGGTGCTGATGATCCAAATTTGGGTCCTGTGCTTGCACAGCGAACACTTTACCAACTGCCATCTCTCAGTCCTACGTATTTTCTTTGGTGCTGATGTTTGAACCCAAGACTTCATGAATGCCATGTGCCCCACCTCTGGGGTACAGCCCAGCCCCCTGTTACAAAATATATATATATTTTGGAGGCAGATTCTCACTATGTAGCCTTGGCTGGCTTGGAGCTCCTTCTGAGGACCAGGTTGTCCTCAAAATCATAGAAATCTACCTGCCTCTCTATCTCCCTAGTGCTGGTATTAAAGACATGTACCACCACACCCAGACACTTTTTAAATTTTTATTTTTTATTTAAAATATATGAGTGTTTTGCCTATGTAGGTGCACATGTATGTATGTGCACCGTGTGCATGTCTAATGCCTGTGGAGACCAGAAGAGGGCATCAAAGCCCTTGTTGATCCCCTGGCACTGGAGTTGGGGATGGTTGTGAGCCACCATGTGAGTGCTGGGAACTGAGCTCTGGTCATTTGCAAGAGGAAGGAATGATCTAAACTGCTGAGCCATCTCTCCAGCTCCTATTTTTTAATTAATTAAAAAAGGAGGAGAAAGACTTTCAAGTTTGCAAACTATATTAATATCATAAATGTAGCATATGATATTTTAGAAGCCAACAAAACAATGCTGGTCATTAATAATCAGTAGATTAAAAGTTAACCTGAATAATTGATAATATATATTCTAAAAGTGTCATGGACTATTACCCTCACCATTGTGTCCATCTGCTATAACAGTTTCAGAATCCTTACTGTAAAATCATTTTTTCTTTTGAATAATGCATTAAAAAATGATGGGGTTAGGGATTTAGCCCAGGGGTTGTGGATTTAGCTCAGTTAGCTCAGTGGTAGAGCACTTGCCTAGCAAGCACAAGGCCCTGGGTTCGGTCCTCTGCTCAAAAAAAAAAAAAAGTCTCCAAGTAATTAAAGGTCAGGATTCCACTGATTATAAAAGAAAAGAAGAGAAAATATAGACCAAGTAATATTAGCAGGTACTAAGGCTCTGGATTCAATTCCCAGCACTTATCAAAAACTGGGCAAAAGATAGTAATTGAGTTCTGTTAAAATATATTGATGATCGGGGGGAAGGGTGTAGTTAAGCCATAAAGCAATTGGACAGCAGGCATGAAGCCCTGAGTTTGATCCCAGTACGAAGGAAGAGGAGGAGGTAAAACATACTGAAAATCAAGTGCAAAAGAAAGGCATTCTCCCAGAATGAAGTCTCATAATTGTTAAAAGCACCTTAAAGTTATACTCTTCGTCAAATGAGCTAATTAAATGCCATAGTGGAAAAGCCCATTAAATACAACATTAAATAATTAGTACATTTTATATTCCTACATAGGTCAGAATCATCAAACCATGAAACTGAATTTCTTCTCATTTCCCCAAAGACTATAAAAGATTTTAATTAATTGAGCTTTCCATTTTGAGAATTTCCTTGGTTTAAAAAGCTTTTTATTTTATTAACTTTTTTAAAGTGGTTGTCAAATAAATAAAGCTTTCATTGTTGCCTGGTAGTTTTTGTGGTTGATATAGACCTTAGAAAATTATTACAGGCTGGGCAGTGGTGGCGCACACCTGTAATCCCAGCACTTGGGAGGCAGAGGCAAGTGGATCTCTGTGAGGTCGAGGCCAGCCTGGTCTACGGAGCTAGTCCAGGACAGGTTCCAAAAGCTACAGAGAAACCCTGTCTCCAAAAAACAAAAAAAGAAAAGAAAAAAGAAAATTATTACAGTATTTAGTTACTTCAGCATAGATGACCAGCTATGTTCAAACAAATACTAAATCATTTGACATTTTATGATATGCATAATTAACAGTAAGTTCTAAGAAAATATGATTAAAAACTATTTCAAATGATATACATGAAGTTTGTTGTTTCCTTACTACAAAAAATTTCAAGTGATAAAATAATTTTACTATAGTGAGAATAATATTTATTCATAACAAGTATTTGCTATTTGCCAAACGCTGTACTGAATGCTGCTTCATAGAAATAAATAAGCACGTTCCTTTTTCTCAAGAAGCATGCAGTTTAAAGTCAGACCTGCAGGCCAGCGATACACAACAGCTCCAGCACCGGCAGTTGGCCTGTGTGCATTGATGCGCTGAACACCTCAGTGCTGCTCATGATACTCGCTTCACAAAGAAGAAAATTATTTCCTGGACCTTAGGTGATTTCTCCAAGGTCACACAAGACCCATAGTAGAATCAAAACTGAAAGTCTGATCTGTCTGACTCCAAAAGCTTGTTATCTTGTTGCGTGAAATTCCCATCGGAGTGGACTTTGCTGCCCCTGAACTGGCTTATTTCAGCCATCCACTTTGTTTTCTTTGCCTTTTAGTACAGTGACTTGTAAATTCATGATCTCTCTCTCTCTCTCTCTCTCTCTCTCTCTCTCTCTCTCTTTCTCTCTCCCTCCCTCCCTCCCTCCCTTTCTCCCTCCTTCCTTCCCTCTCCTTCCACCCAGTTTCTTTGTTCATGCTATGTGATACCAATTTGTAAAGATTTAGAACTGAAGACTCCCTAAAATGTACCCATTTCAACTATGCATAAATCCTATTTACTTCCCACAGATGTAAAGGGGTAAGTGTTTCTTGTATCCATTCCACTGTGTACCTATATCTTGCACATGATAAATGTACAAAAATGCTAAAATCCTTGAAGGACATGTGTGGAGAGACAGGAGCACTCTAGGATGCTGGGTGGACAGAAAGACTGCACAGGATGGTCACTAGATGGTAAATCGGCATTTATTATTCAGTCGTTTATTTTCTTCTCCTTTATAATCTAGAGATTCAGCCCTCAACACTCATTTCAAATGGTATCTCCTACTAGAAGCGTGTCCCAGAGTCAGCCAGAAGTACTGTTCCCTCCCATGACCTACACCAGTGTCTTTTTACTGTTTTTTTCCATGTTAGGAATTGAACTCAGGATCTCATGTGTGGTCTACCCCGGAACTAGAACTCTTACCCCCATCTAAGCAACCATTCTACCATGTAGCTAATAGCCTCAGTCACAAGACTTTAAACATCTTTTAAAAACACACTGCGGGGAGTGCCAGAGAGATGGCTGAGTGGTGAAGAGCACCGCCGCCTCCTCCAGAGGACACAGGTGGGTTTGGTTCCCAGTACCCACAAAGCAGCTCACTGCCATTCTTAATTCCAGTTCCAGGAGATCCGATTTCCTCTTTTGGATCTGTGTGCACCAGGCGTGCATTGGTACAGCAAAGCAGCATTTCTCATGGTTTCTGCTTCAGTTCCTGCCTCCAGGTCCCCTGGCGAGCCCCTGCCATGGCTTCCCTTGACCATGGGTCTAACCTGTAAACTGTAATGAGCCCTTTCCTCCCCACGTTGCTTTTGCTCATGATTTTATCATAGCAACAGAGAAGCCAAACTATTACAGGCATATAGAACAGGTAGACAAATAAAATATTTGCTGATAATAAATCATAAGGAAATCTATTTTAACACAATTCTTTGATAGTCATCTAATTTTACTATTTATTAAAGATGAATGCAAATCAACATGCTAATGAGATGAATGTGCTTGTTTATTTTTCATAAATAATTAAATCTTGGCTAAATATTTGATACTGCAGGACATAGAGCATCTTCAGCATTTTTCATAGTTAATTGATAATTTGATTTTGTAATCGTCCATGTCGAGAAGGCCACTTTGCATTAATATACAGTACAAAATGGCCAAGGTATATTTAGGGCTGTTTCTGAAATGATTGACAATTCTCTCCTAATTGCAAGCCAAAATTCATTTAGCAATTTTTATTAAACTCAAGTGAGCAATGCAAACAGCCATTTTAAAATTAAACATCCTTATACAATCCAATCCAAAGATATGCTAATTTGATATTCACATTTTGAGGAATGACTGCAAGAAAATATAAAATACCTTTGTTCTCTACAGTTAAACTATTTTTAAAATTAGGTTTATTCATTTTTTAAATGTTTATATGTGAATGTTTTGCCTGCATGTATGTGTGTGCATCACATTCATGCTTGGTGCCTGTGGAATTCAGAAGAGGGCATCAGGTCCCCTGAAACTTGAGCTACAGTTGGTTGACCAGGATCCTCTATGAAAGCAACAAGTGTTCATGGCCAGGCGGTGGTGGCGCACGCCTTTAATCCCAGCACTCGGGAGGCAGAGGCAGGTAGATCTTTGTGAGTTTGAGGCCAGCCTGGTCTACAGAGTGAGATCCAGGAAAGGTGCAAAGCTACACAGAGAAACTCTGTCTCAGAAAACCAAAAAACAAACAAACAACAACAACAACAAAAAACAAGTGTTCTTAATCGTTGAGTTGAACCATCTCTCCAGCCCCTATTATGTTCTTTTTGTTTGTTTTTCCAGACAGGGGTTCTTTGTGTAGCCTTAGCTGTCCTGGAACTCTCTCTGTAGACCAAGCTGGCCTCAAACTCACATAGATCTTCCTGCTTTTGCCTTCCTGCTGGGGCTAAAGGTATGAGCCACTATGCCTGGCTCCATTATGTCCTTTTAGAGCAGAAAATATTATATGTACAGTAAAACCCTGCAGTTTATGACTCACAGCAGTAGTCTTGACTCTAAGCTGGTTTTCCACAGTGTGCATTGGTGGTGTGTGGCGGAGGCATGCACAATTTGTGCCAAGGGTTCATGTTGTGTGTTTAGAACCAAGGCTACAGTGAGGCTGTGTGCTGCAGCACGGACAAATGTAGCCAGAAAACACTGGATTCATCATGCCTTTGATTTTGGCTGATTCTTGATCATTGTATACCTGGAATATTTTTATTGTTGCCAATTTTTTTATGACTCCCATTTTCAGTTAGGTAACCCCATTTGGGCTCACATCCCACAGTTTAAGAAGCTTTTCTGTGATCAGGGTACAGAGTAAAGTCCAAGAACCACTGCTTCAAGAAGAACATAAGGATCCAGCTAATGTTTCACTTATATGATGCCACAGCTATGTAATAATGTTATTACCAAACTAACATTTAATATATGGTACAGTAGAAAATACAAGAAAAAAAGAAGATATTTATTCTGCTTGACAAAGATTTGCTATATAACTCTAGCTGGCCTACTATTCATTATGTATCCCAGACTGGCATCAAACTCAAAGCAATCCTCCTGTCCTTGTCTTCCAAGTAAGTACCAGGATACAAGTGTGTATCACTATGTCCAGCTTACAAGGAAATTCTTCTTTCTATATTTTTTCAAGTGTGGGTATGCATGTAAGTATACATGGGTGGATGTGGATGCATGACAGGGGACTATTTCCATGTATGCTTTTCTAAATGTAACTAAAGGTCAGTGCTTCATATTTTCAAGCTGTCTTTAAAACCATAATTGTAAATAATCTTGAATGTTGATGATGAAAAACACATTGGTTTTTTGTTTTTGTTTTGTTTTGTTTTGTTTTTTCAAGACAGGGTTTCTCTGTGTAGTTTTGGAGCCTGTTCTGGAACTCTCTCTGTAGACCAGGCTGGCCTCGAACTCACAGAGATCCGCCTGGCTCTGCCTCCTGAGTGCTGGGATTACAGGTGTGAGCCACCACTGCCCGGCTGTTTAATTTTATTTAACACTTGTTTTTGTTTTGTTTTCTTTTGTTGAAATAGGGTTTCTTCGTGTACCCCTGGCCGTCCTGGAACTCACAGAGATCTGCCTGCCTCTGACTTCAGAGTGCCACCACTGCCTGGTCTAATTTTACACTTTCAATTGGGCATTTTACCAAGTCATTAAATACTGACAAGCAACGCTAAAAGATTGCTGTAAGAGCTGCTGGGGTATCTCCGTGGTTAGTTGTGTGATACACTGGGTTCAATCCCTCCTGCTTCCACACCCCAAAATTTAAGGTCTTTAATGTGATTTTGTTCAAAACGCACAATAGGAAATACATTTTGCTTTGTGATTAAGAACATTAAGAACACATGTTTGGTAGATTGTTGGGTTTGTAAACATAGCTCTAAATTTGTTAAAACACTTGGATTAAGAGCTAGGAATGTGAGTTGGGATATAGCTCAGTGGTGAGCTCTTGCCTTCTATTTACAGGCTCTGTCTAGGTGGAAAGCCCAGTATCTCCCTCCTTCTTCCATCCCAGGCCTGGTGGTACATACCTGCAATCCCAGCATTTAGGAAGCTGAGGCAGTTGGATTGCTACAGGATTGAGGCCAGCCTGGGCTACCGAATGAGTGTGTCTAAAGAAAGAAAAATGGACAAACAAAAATATGGGAGGGGCCTGGAAAGATGGCTCAGTAGTTAAGAGCAATTGCTGCTCTTCCAGAGGACTGGAGTTAGGTCCCCAGCACCTGTGACAGGAGGCTCACAAACGCCTGCATCTCCAGGGTCAGGGCATCCAGCACTTGCAGAGTAGAGACCGTACTGACTGAGCCATCTCCCCAGCCCCCCATCTCCCCAGCCCCCAGCTCCCCAGCCCCCATCTCCCCAGCCCCCCATCTCCCCAGCCCCCAGCTCCTCAGCCCCCAGCTCCCCAGCCCCCCATCTCCCCAGTCCCCCATCTCCCCAGTCCCCCATCTCCTCAGCCCCCCATCTTCCCAGCCCCCCATCTCCTCAGCCCCCCATCTCCCTAGCTCCCCAGACCCCCATCTCCCCAGCCCCCCATCTCCCCAGTCCCCCATCTCCCCAGCCTCCCATCTCCTCAGCCCCCATCTCAGCCCCCATCTCCTCAGCCCCCCATCTTCCCAGCCTCCAATCTTCCCAGCCCCCCATCTCTCCAGCCCCCATCTCCCCATCTCCCCATCTCCCCAGCCCCCATCTCCCCATCTCCCCAGCCCCCCATCTCCCAGCCCCCATCTCCCCAGCCCCCCAACTCCCCAGTACCCCATCTCCCCAGCCCCCCATCTCCCCAGCCCCCCATCTCCCCATCTCCACAGCCCCCCATCTCCACAGCCCCCCATCTCCACAGCCCTGTGCTCTCTTTCTGCCTTCCTTCTCTCACAGTTTTGTGGGGCTGGGAATCAAATCCACAGTTAAGCTCTCTTGGTTTACATCCTTTGCCTCACCCCTTTGTTCATTTATTTATTTTGTGGGGGAGGTAGTCATGCTACAGGACTGTGGAGGTCAGAGAGTAGCTTGTGGGAGTAGTCTCTTCCACTGTGTGAGTTCCAGTTCCAGTCAGGCCTTCGGGTTTCAAGCCCCTCACTGCCTGAGATGAGAGCTGAGACATCTCTCCTGCCCTACCTTCATTTTCCTGATGTTGTTTTGTTTTGTTGGGTGGGGTGGTGTTCCACTTCCCGAGACTAGGCCTCACTGTGTTCAGTTGCCCAGGCTGTTCTGAATCCTGGACTTCCAGCGTTGGCCTCAAGCCTGAGTCCTCACGCCTGGCATTGGATTTGGTTTAATCCAATTTATATGGTTTTTCTCCTGTCACTTGTGCTTTTGATGTTGCCTGAGCTCAAATCTGTAAATGTTTCTGTTTCCTAAGAGTTTCAGAGCTTTCGTGCCTGGGTCTAGGCCTCGGTGATCCATTTTGAGATAATTTGTGTGTACGCTGGGAGTGGCACCCACACTTTGCATGTAGATATCCATTTGTCATAGCAGAATATGTTGAGACAAATTGTTCTTTCTGAAAGGATGGGTAATGGATCAGGACCCCCAAGGCCAAGTTTTCAGCACAAAGGAGATTTATTTGCTTCATAGGGACAGAGGGCAGGGATAAGAGACAGACATAGGAGATAGAGGATGAGGGAGAAGAGAAAGGAAGAAGGGAACCAGGGAAAGGGGGCAGGAGTATGTGTCCCAGAAGACAAAGGACTGCCTCTGGATAGAGAGGAGGCAGATGTGGCACATAGGAAAATGGCGGTTTATAAAGGTACATGGGGAAACCTCGTGTTAGGATGAGGTGTCCAGTTTTAATTGGGCATGTTAGGTGAGCCAAAGGGGGCTTCTGATTGCTGGACTTCAATACTTTGATAGCTGGACCATGGTAGTCAGCCTCAGGAGAAGGAAGTGGCCAAAAAGGGGAACAGACCTTGGTGGCTAGCTTTAGGAATGTAATCTAAAGGTTTTGAGCAAGGCTGAGGGAATTGGGGGGCAGGGGGAGGGCAAGGCCTGTCAGTTCCACCACGCTGGAACTGGCCAGAATCCCTTCACATTCTCCTGTCACTCACTTTTTTTTTTTTTTTTCTGAGACAGGGTTTCTCTGTGTAGCTTTGCACCTTTCCTGGAACTAGCTCTGTAGACCAGGCTGGCCTCGAACTCACAGAGATGCGCCTGTCTCTGCCTCCCTAGTGCTGGGATTAAAGGCATGTGCCACCACCGCCTGGCTTCTTTTGGTTTTTTGAGACAGGGTTTCTCTGTAGCTTTGGAGCCTGTCCTGGACTAGCTCTGTAGACCAGGCTGGCCTCAAACTCACAGAGATCCACCTGCCTCTGCCTCCTGAGTGCTAGGATTACAGGCGTGCGCCACCACCGCTCAGCTGGCACTCACATTTTTAAAGGAATAGTACAACTTTTCTTTTTAATAGTTATTAAAAATTATACTTTATTATAAAACTAGGGACAAAGTGGGGGAACTGCATAATCCTGCAACTCTGTTACAACTTTAGTTTGTGTATTCCCTTTTGGTCCCCTTTTCATGGACTTGAGTTTCACAGAATTGTAATTGTACAGTAGTACATATTTTGTCTTTTTCATTTGACTATGTTGTTGCCTAATGTTTCATCTGTAGGTTATACATAATTTGATAAGTTAGTCCCATATTTTGAAAATTGGAGTTTATTTTTTTAAATCTAAAAACCCAGGGCTTCATGGATGCTAGGCAAGTACTCTACCAACTGAGAGATAGCCTCAGTCCCTAGACTCTCATTTAAAAAAATAAATTAAATTGGGAGAAGTAACATATAAATATATTTAAGTCATGTGCATTCAGAGAACTTCACACAAAATACCTAGCCTAATACAATCACTGTGGGACTTTGCTGTCCAAACTACTTCTGACCAGTCTAAGTTAGTCATGAAGTCTTGGATGCCATCTTTGTTGTTTACTAGTGACTCTGAGCAAAGCCTCGAACTTTTCCGATTGCTTGTCTAATCGAATTTATGTGAGAATTAAGTGTAAGTATGCATACAAAATGATACTGACTGTTGTCTGAGTCAAAGGTCAGCATCAGTTAGCAGTTACATTAAGTGGGACAAACCTTCTCTCCCAGAATTCTCAAAATCAAAATTTTATATCTAGTCTCTAGTTATTTCCAATGTTTGCAAGAAATCTTCCTAGAAATTTACTTAAAGAAATTATCCAATGGAAGTCTACCAGCTTGGATATGGTGCACTCTGATAGCAGCACTGGGGCAGTGGGAGCAGCAGAATCAGTTCAAGATCATTTGAAGGTTGAGAAAAATCTGGAACACATGAGACCCAGGTTTAAACAAAAAGTCTAAAAACTGATTTTCCTCCTAAGATTTGGTAATTCATTTCTCTTAGCCTATGGACTAATAATCTATCATTTCCCCATTTGTGTAGCCTTTGACATTCTACAGTCTAGAGAGCATACATAACTCATACAGAAATTACTTCACTCAATGGGTGAATGCTTCGCTAAAAAGAATGTGGGCAGGTGTGGTGACACATGCCTAATGCAAACAGGGGTGTCAAGGGTCAAGACTAGCCTGGGCTACATAATGAAACCAAGTCTCAATAAATAAAGGGGAAAATTAATTCGGAATGTATACCTAGACATAAATCTAAGTTTCTGGATTGCTGGTGGCCATGTCAGAGGAACAGCAGATGACAGTTGAAGGTCAAAGGTGTCAGCCCACCAGAGGCAACTCTCTGATGGGGGAATCTCAGATAGGCAGGGCCCTGAGACCACAGACTCCAGAGTGTCTTTTGCTTCTGCTGTGTCTTCACACGTTTGCTGCTGCCGTCTTTCTCTGGTATCTTACACGGTGTGCATGGGTGTGGGGAGATCCCACTGCGTGGGATGCAGTGTGTTTATCTAATGGAAACATCCTTTTCAATGGATATTTTTACCTGTGGATTATTATGAAGATGCTTTCTTTCTAAAATGTACTGTCTAATTGATACTAATAATGTTAGTTTAGAATTTTGATGATTAAAAAAATAAAACAAGGAAGTATCACACAGCTAGAACACGTGAGTTTCTATTGAGGATCCATATAGACTATGGCTTAGGTTAGTTGATTAAGAAAAACAATTGAGTCCCAGTAGCCCAGCTAGTTTAAATTCTTCTACTCTTAATGTTGAGAGGTGAGTTTATAGGTTTCAGAATGCATCATAGCTGAAGCAAAGCTCTGAAAATAACTTAAAGTTAGACTTAAATTATTTTTGTCAAATAGCTTTGAGGTGAAAAACCCAAGAAGATAATCAAAAGTTTTAGGAAGGCACATAGTTGAGTGAGGAACTCGTTAAGGTCAGGGAACAAAGCAGTCCAATTATCATTAGCTCACAGGCTTTCTTGTTAGGACTGGTTGGTGATCAAAGGTGATGACTAATTCCTTGTACCTATTTTTGCCCTCAATCTCCTGATATTAAAAAACAAACAAACAAACAAAAAACTATTGAGTGGGTATGCACCTTGAAGATTTAAAATAGAGCTGACTGATTCTTTTTCATATATAAAAGTTTAGATTTGTGAGCCGGGCAATGGTGGCACACGCTTTTAATCACAGCACTCAGGAGGCAGAGGCAGGCAGATCTCTGTGAGTTCAAGGATAGCCTGGTCTACAAAATGAATTCCAGGACAGCCAGGACTATTACATGAAGAAACCCTGTCTGGAAAAACCAAAAAAAAAAAAAAGTTTAGATTTGTGATTCCTTATAAGATTACTTTTTTTTTTTTTAATATCTATTTATTTATTATGTTTACAGACGAGGGCGCCAGATCTCATTACAGATGGTTGTGAGCCACCATGTGGTTGCTGGTAATTGAACTCAGGACCTCTGGAAGAACAGTCAGTGCTCTTAACCTCTGAGCCATCTCTCCAGCCCACCTTTTTTTTTTTTTTTTTTTTAGCTGAGGATCAAACCCAGGGCCTTGCGCTTGCTAGGCAAGTGCTCTACCACTGAGCTAAATCCCCAACCCAAGATTACCTTTTAAGATAAGTAATAAAATGATTGGTCCTTTCTTTGTAACCACAAAATGCAGCCTGCCAGTAAAAGAATATCTTGCTTGCTTACACTTTGCTCTGTAACAAGTTACTTGGGTAAGAATGTATGTGGGTTCTTGGATATTTGTTTTTCACCTGTAATATGTGAAATGTTTAATCATGTAAGGGATATGGAAAACATGCTGTTTTTTACTTGTATTCATTGTAATCATTCACTTGAAAAACAGAATGTAACCACATTGTAATTTTTATATTGCCTGAAAGATTTTGCTAGGTATATAATCTGTAAGGGAATGAATGAAGACAGAGTTAAAATGAGTTAGAAGGAAAACATCAAGAATGAGAGAAGGAAATCACCAGAAAATAAAGAATAGAGAATACAAAAGAAGAATAAAGAAAAGGTCTGAAGGAAACCATCAAGAGAGTGTGTGAGTGTCTTTTCCTTAACCCTCTCAGATAAAAAAAAAAAAAAAATCTATTCTGCATGACTTCATGGATTCCCTTTGAGCCCTGTGCTGCTGGAGCTGGTTCCCCCAAGCAGTGGTACTAGATGTCTTAAATATACAAATTGTACTAATTTGAAAGCTGGCCAGATGGCTCAGTGGATAAAGGTGCTTACCAGGAAGCGTGATTTTCTTCCTGAGAGATCATGGACTCCCACAAATTGTCTTTTCCCTTCATATGCATGATGAGATGTGTGCAGCACCCCTTTAATACAAAATAGGTAGAAATAAATTTTGACTTTTAAAGATTAAAGTCTTGAGGCTGGAGAGATGGTTCATTCATTAAGAGCACTTACTATTCTTGTAGAGGACCTGGATTCAATTTCCAGTACTCACATGTCAGCTCACAAACATTTGTAACTCTAGTTCCAGGGGATCCCACATCCTCTAGTCACCTCCTCTAGCACAAGGCATTCTGTGGTATACATACATACATGCAGGCAAAAGAATTATATAAGATGAATAAGTACTTCAAGTTTTTGAATCTTAAAAGGGGGAAGGAGTCTGAGAAATTGTTCTGTAGTGAGGAATGTTGCCCTAGGCATGGTGGTGCAAGCCTTTCATCCCAGCACTTGAGGCAGGAAGACCTTTATGAGTTTGACAGCAGTCTGGTCTATAGAATGAGTTCCAGGCCAGTCAAGGCTACATAGTGAGACCCTGTCTCAAAACCAAATCAAACCAAAAGAGTACTGCTCTGTAAGGACCCAAGTTTTCTTCCTAGTACCCACATTCCCTTACATGTTGAACACCTCCCACACACACATAATTACAAGTTGAGAAAGCCTTAAAAATTTGAAAAAAGAAAATTTACTATTTTAAACAGAATGTGCACAAAAATATAAATTTTAATTTAGATGTCTGATTCATATATAATGGATATTAAAAGTTAATTGAGTTCAGGTGTTAGTAGCTGTTTCAATTGTAGAATTATTATATGCATTTATGATGAGGAAAACTTCAAGAATAAACTTGAACTTAAAAAAGAAACTAATTTTGAAATTTAATGGTTTTTAAAAATAGGTTTTGCTGCGTAAACCATGAAAATGCCAATTCTCTATACAAGTCTTGTTCACATTTCTATTTAGTCTTTTAGCCCATCAAACTCCAAAAACCTTTCCTTGATTTTCATCCCAAGAGTTAGACTCTTTCCTCAAGACCAATAGTGACGGGAGTCACTTGTCGTCAGGACAGAGGGCCTGGGGCTCTTCCCTTTGGACACAGCTTCCCATGGAATGGGAGGCAGGGCAGTCACTCGTTTCTCCCGGAGCCACAGTTCTGAGTCCCCTTCAGCTGGTTTTTGTTTTGTTTTGTTTTTTTGTTTTTGGTTTTGGTTTTTTGGTTTTTTTTTTTTGTTGTTTTGTTTTGTTTTTGTTTTGAGACAGGGTTTCCTTGTGTAGCTTTGCGCCTTTCCTGGATCTCACTCTGTAGCCCAGGTGGGCCTGGAACTCACAGAGATCCGCCTGCCTCTGCCTCCCGAGTGCTGGGATTAAAGGTGTGCACCACCACGCTTGGCCTCAACTGGTTTTAGTCGATCAGTTTTTATCTTTCAAATGACACTTAAAAGAGTGTTCAATTTGTTTCTGCTCCGATTTCTTGTTGCTATTTCTACATGTCCTTTGTTAGATTGAAGTTTCATTCTGATTTTCTGAGCATTTATATAGTGGATGGATGTTGAGTTCTGTTAAATGTTTTTTTGTTTGTTTTTTAATGAACCGTTTGGGGTCTTGTCATTTGTTCTGTTAATATGGTGAACTACAGGTCCAGGGATGTAACCCAGACCCAGCATGCTTGCCCAGCATGCATGAGGCTCTTAGTTTAAATGCCAGCACCGAGGGGGGAAGTAAAGAACATTGTTTTTTCATATAGTAAGCCAGTTTGAATTCCTAGAGAAAGTCTCTAGAGTCGTGAGGATGTATTGTCCTTTTCTATATTGCTAGGTTCATGTGCTAGTATTTAATTTAGGTACATACTTTTAAAAGATTTTATTTTTATGTGCACAGGTATTTTGCTTTCATGTATGCCTGTATGTTATGTGCATGCTTGTTGCCAGCAGAGGCTGGAAGAGGACATCAGATTTCTTGGAACTGATAGACAGTTATGAGCCACCGTGGGGGTGCTGTGAATGGAACCTAGGTCCTCTGGAAGGGCAGTCAGTGCTTTTAACTGCTGAGCATCTCTCCAGCCCCTAAAGACTTTATTTTTTAATTATGTGTAAGGTATGTGCTCATGAGTGCAGGTGTGTTTAGAGGCCAGAAGAGGACTCCAGGTTCTGTTGTATAGGACTGTCCTCCCAGCCAACCAACCAATCATTAGGAGTTTAGCTGTGCAGGCTTGCAAAAGATCACCCCAGCTGGATTTGCTGACTGATATCCTCTTGTAGTAAGAGGGGCAGGGAGTGTCCTGAGACTCTCACCTTGAGTAGACTCTCACCCCAGCCACTCCAAACCACCTGTTGTATACAATTCTGCCCTAATTGCATGTGGCCTGGGGGATGGGCTAGAGAATATAAGCCAGGGGATACTAGGGGAGGGTGGCTTCGTCTATGCAGCTATAGAGTGGGGTGATATATTGTGTCCCCCAAAATATCATGCATCCTAATAAACGTATCTGGGGTCAGAGGACAGAACAGCCACTAGATAGACAGAGACCAGAAAATGGTGGCACACACACCTTTAATCCTATCACTTGGGAGGCGGAGATCCATCAGGATCTCTGTGAGTTTAAAGCCACACCAGAAACAGCCAGACATGATGACTCATGCCTTTAATCCCAGGAAGTGATGACAGAAAGCAGAAAGATATAAAAGGTGTGAAAACCAGGAACTAGAGTCTGTTAAGCTTTTAGGCTTTTAGCAGCAGTTCAGCTGAGATTCATTCTGGATGAGGACACAGAAGCTTCCAGTCTGAGGAAACAGGATCAGCTGAGGAATTGGCAAGGTGAAGTGGCTGTGGCTTGTTCTGCTTCTCCGACCTTCCAGCATTCACCCCAGTACCTGGCTCCAGGTTTGTTTTTTATTAATAAGACCTGTTAAGATTCATGTTATAAGAGAGATTCAATCTCCCCTGCTGGGTAAACAATTTCCAGTGTGGCCTTTCAGGGAGGGTGAGGACCCAAACTCTTTTAAGGAACCCCACACCTAAGCCCTGTAAGTAAGTGCAACAAAAACTCATTGATGCCCTAGGGTGAACTTTGGGAGTATTGAGTCTTGGTTTGTCATTGGGGCCTGGAATTTTCTCCAGAGAGAAGGAATTTTAGCAACAAACCCTTAGAACTGGAGTTACAGGTGGTTGTGGGTACAAGGAGCTAAACTCAAGTCTTCTGCAAGAGCTGTCCATGCTTTTAACTGATGAGCCATCTCTCCAGGCCCGTGTGTGTGTGTGTGTGTGTGTGTGTGTGTGTGTGTGTGTGTGTGTGTATCTTATGTAACCTTCATCTGGTTCCATAGCTGAGGATGACCTTGAATAGCTAGTCCTGCTCTTGTCCCCTTCCCGTGCATGTTAGGTGAATGTTTTACTAATTCTTCTATTGCTGTGAGGAGACACCATGACCAAGTCAGCACTTATAAAAGAAAGCATTTAACTGGGGGCTCGCTTACAGTTTCAGGGGGTCAAGTCTACAATCATTATGGTGCTGGAGCAGTAGCTGAGAGCTTTACATCCTGATCCACAGGCAGTAGAGGGGAGGGAGGGAGGGAGAGATGGGGGGGAGAGGGGAGGGGAGGAGAGGGAAGGAGAAGAGAGGAGAGGAGAGGAGAGTGAAAGAAAGAGAGGAGAGACAGCTTGGCATTGGCTTTTGAAACCTCAACTCCCACCCCCTATAATACACCTCTTCTAACAAGGCCACACCTCCTAATCCTTCCTAAACAGTTCTACTAACTGGGGACCAAACATTCAAACATATGAGACTGTGGGGACCATTCTGATTCCAACCACCACAGTGAGCATCCTGCCAGCTGAGGTATAGCCCAGTTCTCACATTTTTTTTTTCTTATCTTAGTCTAGCAGGATATTAAGAATTTTGTTGACTTTATTCAGCTGATCTTTTCAAAGAGCCAACTTTTGGTTGTATTTCTTTTCTGTTTACTTGATTCCATGTCATTGATTGCAGTTCTTTTTTCTTTCATTGTTTCAATCTTCTGCATCCTGCCCCAGCTTTTAAAGGTTGTACCTTTATACTTTTCTTGCTTTTTTTCCTTTCTTTTTTTTCTTTTCATTTTCTTATAATTTTTTTTTTCTTTTTGAGATAGCGTTTCTCTGTGTAACAGTCCTGGCTGACCGGGAACTCACTCTGTAGACCATACTGCCTTCAGACTCACAGAGATCTACCTGCTCTGCTCCCAAGTGCTGGGATTAAAGAGGTGCACCACCATGCCCGGCTTTTTGTTGTTTTCTTATATAAGCACTATGAACTCCTTATTCTTCTGCCTCTACCTCCTGAGTACTAGGGTTATAGGTTTGCACCATCATACCTGATTTACATGGTGCTGGTAATTAAACCCAGGGTTTTGTGCAACTGAGGAACACATTCTATACCCCAGCCTTATCTGCTGCATTTAATTATTTTTATCTTTAGGAAATTTCCTTTACAATTTTCAACTAACTTTTGACTCTCTATGTGTGTTTGATGTATGTGTATATGTATTGTGCATGTCTGTGTGTGTATATTTGTGAGTGTAGCCATGCACATGCCACAGTGCACGTGGAGGCCAGAGGACAACTTGTAGGAGTTGGTTCTCTCCTTCCACCACAGGGGTTCCATGGATTCATCTCCAGATGTCAGACTTGACAGTAGATGTCTTTATCTACTGAACCCTGTCACCAGCTTCTAAAATTTATACTTTCAATCTATAGCTTTCTCGTGCCACTATTTCTCAGCCCCTGATTATCATCATTCTATTGTTCCATGAGCTTGGTAACTTTAGGTTCCACATGTGAAGTGCTTAGTACCGCCACCCCTCAGTATCCACAGTAGATGAATTCTGTTGCTCCTTGTGGATGCCAAGATCCAAGGACGTTCAAGTTTGCTCATATAAAGTGGTGTAGTATCTATATATACAGGGCTGGCACGATAGCTTGGGGGATAAAAGTGCTTGGTGCTGCACAAGCCTGGGGATTGAGTTCAGTCCCTGAAACCATGGTGGAAGGAGAGAACTGTCTCTGAGAAGTTGTCCTCTGCCCTACACACAGACAGCTTTTAAAGAACGTACACACACTGGTGTTTACCTTCTTAAATACCCTAAATGATCTGTAAATGACTTTTAATACTGACACATGTAAATGTCATATAAATAGTTGCTAGACTGTCATCTGGAGGAAAATGACAAGAAAAAGTCCACAAGTTTAATACAGACTCAGTTTAATGTAGAATCTTTGGAAAAGAAAGATATTTGTCTTTTTGTATAATGTCCTCAAGGTTCATCCCTTTGGCCCAGATAGCAAGGTTTTCTTCTTTACAAAAGCTGGATGCCAGACCTAGGCTGCTGCAAGGACCATGTCTGGGTCTGTGGTCCTACCATAGCCGTGGTCTCTGTTGAAGTTTGTGGCCCATGTTGCCACTAAAGGCCCCATGGAAGCCTGGGGTCTGGGCTGCAACCTGTGGCCTTGTCGGAGCCGTCCTGATCTGAGTGACCTGTGCTTCCACCTGGAGCCAGGATGTCATCTAGGCTGAGCTGCTGTCTAGGGCCATATCTGGGTCCAAGGTCCAGCTGTAGCTGGGGGGTCTGTGTTTATGTCTGTGGCCCAGATTGCCACTAGAGCCCACACATAGATATGTCATCTGTGGCCTTGTTGGAGTTTGGGAGCCATGGTGCAGCTGAGGCCATGCAGATCTGGATAGCCTGTGCTGCTACTTGGGGCCATGGTGTCATCCAGGCCCAGGCTGCTGCTGAGGGCCGTGACTGGGTCCATGGCCCTATAGTGGCCAGGGTCTGGGTTGACATCCATGGCTCCTGTTGCTACTTAGGGCCATTGGATGCCCAGGATCAGGTCAGCCACCAGAATCCATGCTGGTGTCTGAGGGCCATGATGCAGCCAGAGCAACGCAGATCTGAGAGGCCTGCACTTCTACCCAATACCGTGATGACTTCCTGGCCAGAACTGCCCTGAGAGCCATGGTCCAGCTGCAGGCAGGGTCTGTGTTGATGTCTGAGGCTCCTGTTAGCATCCAAGGCCATGTAGACATTCAAGGTCTGAAGCTATGTTGGTGTCTGAGGGCCACACTGCTGCTGGGTCCAAGCTGATCTGAGTGGCCTGCACTGCCACCTGGGGCAATGGTAACATCCAGACACAGCTGCTACCGGGGACCATGTCTAAGTCCATGGTCCTACTGTGGCTGGTATCTGTGCTGAAGTCCAAGTCTCATATTGCCACCGAAGGTCACACAGAAGCCCAGGGTTGGCCCACTCTAACATCTACCCCATCTAGGACCTCTGGAGCTTGTGAAGGGACTTTTCCTTGGAAACAATACCTGTAGGATCTCCATGACCCTGGGTGACCACGAGATATCCCAGAGGAGTTCTGGTGAGGATCCAGTGATGATGGTGTACCAGAAACCTGAGGCCTTGAACCAGAACAGTGATTCACCACAATGAACATTTGCCAGTAAAGCTGATGGGACAAAATGGTACACTATGTGACACACTGCTCCCAATGCCACCATGATGAATGAAGAGGTGTTGGAGAGTGAGAAAGAAGGAGAAGAAGCGAAGAGGGGTTTTCTTTTTTTTGGGGGGGGGGTTGTCCTTGTTTTTGTTTGTTTAGTTTTGTTTTAATTTTTTTTAATTTTCTTTTGGGGGAAGGGCTGCAGGGGTGAGGGGAGAATAAGGGGAGACTGGGAGGTGAATGGAACTAGGGTGGTATTCCCAAAGAATCAATAAGGAAATTATGTTTAAAAAAATCCACCGGGCGGTGTAATCCCAGCACTCGGGAGGCAGAGGCAGGTGGATCTCTGTGAGTTCGAGGCTAGCCTGGTCTATAGAGCTAGTCCAGGACAGGCTCCAAAGCTACAGAGAAACCCTGTCTTGAAAAACAAAAAACAAAAAACAAACAAAAAAATCCTCCAAGAAAAAAAAAAAGAAAAAGAAAAAAGCTGAATGCTCGCAGGGTGGTGGTGGGAGGCAGAGGCAGGTGGATCTTCGAATTTGAGGTCAGTCTGATCTATAGAGTGAGATCCAGGACAGCCAGGGCTACACAGAGAAACCCTGTCTTGGAAAAAAAAAAAGCTGAATGCTATTCTTGTGGATATCCTCTATGTTCTTTATTTGTTCATCCAATGGACACTTGTTTCCATATTTTGGCTCTTGCAAACAGTGCTTCAGTGAACACAGGAATGCTAGCATCCATGTGAAATGCTGACTTCATTTTCTTTGGCTGTGCACCCAGAAGTGGGATTGCTGGATCGATCATATGATAGTTCTATTTTTAATTTAAAAACCAATTGAGGAATCTCCATACTGTTTTCCTTAATGGCTTTGCCAATTTACATTTCCATCAGCCTTATATAAAGATTCTCGCCCACCCCCCACCTGCCCAACACTTGCCTCTTATCTTTTACCTGGCTAATGATGTTTGGACACTTCCTTATGTCTGTTGGCCATTTGTATGTCTTCTTTGGAAATGTCTATTAAATCCTCTGCCCATTTTAAATTGGATGGTTTGGTTTTGCTGTTCATTTGTGTGAGTTTCTTACATATATATTTTGGACTGGCCATGATGATGCATGCAGTAGACAAACACCTAAGAGAATGAGAGGCAGGATTCCAAATTTGAGTCCAGCACATATGCTTAAGGTATAAAATATGATTTTACATTCATACATATACTGTGAATGATCATTGCAAAAATGCCACATGTAACTGTGCATGCTTTATGTGTGCCTCAGTGGAGACTCAGGGGTTTTTAGCCTGGGCACTGTGGCATTTGGGGCTCTGTTGGCATTTCTCTGTGGTGGCACAATGATGTGCTTACCAGCATACTTTACCTTGTGCTTCTTAAACCCCAGCAGCACCTCTGTCTACTAAAATAACTAGACAGGTCTCCCGTGGGTGAGATGACTGCTTAGCAGTCACCTGTATGAAGTGAAGTCACAGAGGGACAGAGATAGCATCAGTGACCCTGCACTGGTGCATTGTGTCACCTTTCTTCTGGACTACCAGGACTTAGGGCCAAATGATACAGATGATGGGGTGTGCTTTCTGACAGAATTCTGCTCTCTCCCTGTATGTGTGTGATCATGATCCATGTGTGTACATGTTCGTAAGTGTGCATGTACATATTGAGGCCATAGGTCAACATCAGGAGGTCTTATCTTCCTCAACTGCTTATTGACCATATATTTCAAAAAAGGGTTTCTCACTGAACTTGGAACTTGTGGATTGGCTAGAATAGCTGGCTAGCTAGCAAGCCCCAGGGATCATCTGGACTCCAGCACACTGGGGTTACAGATGCGCACTATTGCCCCCATTACAGTTGCTTACATGTGTCCTGGGGATCTGAACTCAGGTCCTCATACTTATGTATCAAGCACTGTACCCACTGAGCTGTATTTTATTTTTCTGTTCATACCAGACATTTCCTTTAGCCTGCTTTCGGGGGTTGTATACCTAGTTGTTCATTGTTTCATATAATCATGGAGATGGTAGGAAAGGGGGATGCATTTCAAGTGTATAAGAATAGCTTTCACTAGGCGGTGGTGGCACACACCTTTAATCTCAGCACTCGGGAGGCAGAGGCAAGCGGATCTCTGTGAGTTTGAGGCCAGCCTGGGCTAAAAAAGGAGTTCCAGGACAGCCAGGACTGTTACACAAAGAAACCCTGTCTCAGAAAAGATAGCTTTAATCTTGCTGGTTATGATTCATTCAATTTCATTATTATAATAACAATTTAAAGGTCTGTCTGCTTTCACTTTATCTCCATCAGTTTTTCCTTTGAGGCAAGGTTTTGTTTTGTTTGCCAGGAGCCTTGAACTCCAAGGCTCGAGCCACTCTTGTGCCAGCCTCTCAAGAAGCTGGACAACAGGCATTTGTCAGAGCATCCAGCTTTGCCATTTACTTTGTACAAGCTCCAGATGGTTTGTTTGATCAGGCACGATGATGACTCTTTGAAACAGCCCCGGCACAGAAGCTTCATGCTGTTGTTTTTGCTGCTGCTGTTTCTGTGATGCTGAGGATGAACCCAAGGTCTCCTGCATCCTAAGCAAGTACATCGCCACTGAACCGTGTCCTCAGATCCTTGCCATTGTTTCTTAATGATGCCATTTTCTGTACAAAGATAAACAAATCATTTGTTTACTGATAGAATTGCAGGCAAGATATTCTGAAATAATAAATATGCAGCTTCACCAAAATAGCCTTGGAAAATAATTGTTTCTTTTCCAGTCATCAAAAGTCTGAAAAAATTTTTTAACCTTTAATGAAGAAAGTGAACCTAAAGGTATATGATATCTTACCACCCCACCCCTGATTTTCTAGACATGGTCTTCTCTGTAGCCCATGAGCCTGGAACTCAGTATGTATCCCAGCATGGTCTTAAACTCACGGTGATCCTCCTATGCCAGCCTCCAAATGTAAGCCGCCAGGTTCAGCTCATACAATTTATTTCAATATGGATCCAGACTAATACTGGTAAACAGTTTTTGTTTTTGTAAGACAAATCTCATTGTGTAGCCCAATTGACCTTAAACTGATGATTCTCCTGCCTCAGCCACCAGAGTTGTGTTATAGGTGTGCACCATCATGCCCAGCTTACTCCTGCTTTAGGGTGAGGTTTGGACTGTTCTGATAAATTAATATGTGTAGTTGCTAACTAGCTTCTTTGTCAGGTGCTTGGCCAGACTGTGTATCAGAAGAGTGTGAAGGTAGTTTATCAGAAGTTGAGAACTGATTTGTTTTTATGAGAACTGACTTTTAAAAACTATTATTGACATTTCCTTCCTTCCTTCCTTTCTCCATGCTCTACCACTGAGCTAAATCCCCAACCCTCCCCCCTTTTTTGTTTCTCTGTGTGGTTTTGCGCCTTTCCTGGAACTCACTTGGTAGACCAGGTTGGCCTCGAACTCACAGAGATCTACCTGGCTCTGCCTCCTGAGTGCTGGGATTAAAGGCGTGCACCACCACCGCCCGGCCAGAGGTGTGTTTTTAATGATGTCTCTCCTAGGCTGACTTCAGACTCCTGGGCTCAAACAATCTTCCTGTCTCAGCTTGCTAAGTAATGGACCGCAGGTTTCAGCTACTATGCTTGGGTATGTGTGTCTAGTGTTACAAGCTTCTGTCTCTTCAGAATTTCCTTTGTATTTCTATATCCACAAAGAAAAAATATCGAGGGGGAATGGGAAGAGTAGTGGAGGTATGCTCAAGTACATTATATACTTGTAGGAAAAGTCTCTAAACCCAGTACCATCTTCTGTGAATATATACCAAGAAAGTGGGCACTATGCAGTCTTAGGAACCAATGTAGGAGAGTAATTATGAACAAGAGGAGTAAGCGCAAGCAGTCACGGGAGGAGCCTAACCTGAGACTTGCCACCTCTCCCTTTTTGCTGCCTCCATTCCCGCGTCTAGGAAACGAGCCAGTGAAGTTGTGATGAGCATTCAGTGATTTCTATGCAAAGCAGCACCCAGTATAATGCCTGGCCTGTGGCAGGTGCTGGTTACCAAAACCTATACACACCACACTTTAACAGTAAAACGGAAAATGAGAAAGTTGTATTAGGGGGCTGGAGAGATGGCTCAGCGGTTAAGAACACTGGCTGCTCTCCCAGAGGACCTGGGTTCAATTCCCAGCACCCACGTGGCAGTTCACAACTGTGTGTAACTCCAGTTCCAGGGTAACTGGACATGCATGCAGGCAAAACACCAACGCACATGAAAGTAAATAAATAAAAAAGAAAATTGTATTATCTTAAAATTTAGTTCAACTAGTCGAATCAGCTGAAAACTAATTATTAGATATTTAAAAATTAACAGTAATTTTATGTTAGTTAGTATGTACTTTATGTTAATTAGTAAATGTAAAGACAGTTGCTTCTGGTGATCTGTTAGTGATTCATAGTTGATGCTTTTGCTGTTTATATGGGCATTCTCAGTTGAAGCGAGATGAATTGTTCATACCAAACAGGCAGAATTTTTGTTAAATCGACCAATCACATGCCACCTGTCAGGACATGGGAAGAAAGGGGGCTGATGGGATTGATGCACATAGTACCACCTATATTTTATTTAACCCAACACTTTCTTTTTTTATGTTTTTGATACTTATTTAACATAAAGGGCTAACTTTTTAAAGGCCACTAAAATTAACCATACCAAAAAATGGGGCGGGGGCAGGAACTGCTTTTAGAAAAGAAAGCCCAAAATGTTACTTTCTTGGAAAACCCATAGTCCAGTGTTATTCAGACCAGAGAAAAAAGAAGTTTCAAATACAATTAGAAGAAACTCAGCTGTTGGCTGGGGATGTTACAGCTGGAGGCAGGCAGGCAGGGACCATCTGCTGATGCAGTTGACTTGCTACTACATTGCGTTCTGTTCTCAGAGCACCACATTACATTCTAGGACAGTCCTTACAGCATCAGGCATAACATTTCACACTGCTGATTTTCTTTGGTTCTTTGGGCTTTTTCTTATTCAATGAAGAAATGGTTTTTTTGTGCTGAGAATCAAATCCAGGGCTCACACATTCTAGGCAAATGCCCCTAGCCCCGAGTTACTGCCTCCGTAAAGTGATTTCTCTTCTTGCAGCCACCTCAGGAGTTTGCCCTGAATCATGTTGGCCATACCCTGGCCTGTAACAATAAGTAAACCTTCTATGCCTGAGCACTTTGCAGGCAGAGTAAATTCAAAAGCTGTGACTTGGTCAGCTTGCAGCAGGGATTCTTGGTCCCAAACAGGAATGTTGTTAGCTTTTCCTTCATTCTTATCGTTCTTAGGACTAAGAGGGTCATCTTTGCATGTTCCCATGAATGGCCACAGCTGGTTTGTTGTTGCTGTTTTAAAGCATTTGCTTTATCTATCTATCTATCTATCTATCTATCTATCTATCTATCTATCTATCTACCTATCTATCTATCTATCTACCTATCTATCTATCTATCTATCTATCTATCTATCTGTTTATTTTTGACATTGTCCATACCGTGCCACAGGTTGGCCTGAAAGTCATTATGTAGCTTAGGCTGATTTCAATTTGCAGTGATCCTCCTGCCTCAGCTACCCAAATATTAAAGGGTCCACCACATGCCAACCCCCTTTTTGTAATTTTAATAGTGGATTTATGTTTGTTGATACTTTATCTTAAGAATATTTCCACACTTTTGCTAGCATTTTAGGTGACTTATCTTGGTGTGATTTTTTTTTTGGTCAGAGTAAATTAGTCTTCTATTGGTTTGGAATATTTATAGTTTATAGCTTTATAGCTGTATTTATAGTTGATTCACTAGGGAGAAAATTGGAAGACTTAAATATCTATAATAACATAAGTGGGAGTCTGCCTTTTAAAATAGAAAATTTAAATTCATCTTTTGCATTATGGTGTCAAAAGTGATCTTGGTCTGGGTTGTTTTCCATGTTCAAAGTTTATTACTTTCTATGCGCTGTACAATCAAACCAAAATTGGTAGGAAAAAATGAAGACATAGCCCGGCAGTGGTGGAGCACGCCTTTAATCCTACCCAGCATTCGGGAGGCAGAGTTAGGCTGATCTCTGTGAATTTGAGGCCAGCCTGGTCTACAGGGCCAGTTCTAGGACAGCCAGGGCTACACAGAGAAACCTGTCTCAAATCCTGCCCCGCCACCAAAAAAAAAAAAAAAAAAAAATGAAAGAAAGAAGACATTTTTTAACTGGAGTCTTAAACTTAGGCATCCATGTAACCCCAAATGTCCCTTTAGCTGTGTTTTTAAGATGTTATCGATTATTGACTAACAGACACAAAGTGAATGGGTTTCTGCTGCTCCTCTGTTCTGGTTTGTTTTACATCAACTTCACATAAGCTCAGATCATCTGTAAGGAGGAAACCTCAATTCAGAAAATGCCTCCATAAGATTGGGCTGTAGACAAGCCTGTAGGCCATTTTCTTAATTAGTGATTGATGGGGGAGTGTCCAGCCCATTGTGGGTGGGACCACCTCAGGCTGGTGGTCCTCAGTTTTATAAGCAAGCTGAGCAAAGCCATGGGAGCAAGTCAGTAAGCAGCACCCCCTCCGTGGCTAGCCTCAGCTCCTGCCTTTAGGTTTCTGCTTTACCAAACTTTTTCTTTTGGGCCACCAAACCAGCTCCCAAATCATGACACAGAGACTTATTGTTAGTTATGAATGCTCAGCCTAACTTAGGCTTGTTTCTGGCTAGCTCTTTTAACCTGTTTTTATTGATCTACCTCTTGCTTTGCTTTCCACTTTCCTCTCCTTCTGTACATCTCACTCTCACTGCTTCTCGTGTCTGGGCGCGGCTGCCTGGCTTCCTGCCCCGGGCATGTCCCCCTCTTTCTCCCTAGTTCTCGCCTCCTCCTCATTCTTTCCTCTTTAGATTCCTCCTGCTATTTATTCTCCCTACCTACCAGCCTGGTCTATTCTTTCTCTGCCTAGCTATTGGCTGTTCAGCTCTTTATTAGACCAATCAGGTGCCTTAGGCAGGCGAGGTGAAACAAATGTAACACATCTTTACATCATTAAACAAATGCAGTGTAAATAAAAGTAACACATCTTTTACACAGTTAAAAGTAATATTCCGCAGCACAAACAAATGTAACACATTTTCCTAGTCAAAGTAATATTTCACAATATCCTGCCCCATTTGAATTCTTGCTTTGGCTTCCCTCAGTGGACTGTGACTGGGAATATGTAAGCCAAATCAACTCTTTCCTTCCCAAGTTGCTTTTGGTCATGGTGTTTCACCTCTAATGCAGTAGTTCCCAACCTTCCTAATGCTGTGACCCTTTAACACAGTTCCTCATGTTGTGGTGACCTCCAACCATAAAATTATTTTGTTGCTACTTCATAACTATAATTTTGCTACTGTTATAATCATAATGTAAGTATCTGATATGCAGGATATCTGATATGTGACCCCCAAAGGGATCGTGACCTACAGGTTGAGAACCACTGCTCTAATGGCATGATTTTCTTTTTGCAGTTTGCGTCCTACTGTAACCGCAGTACTTGGGAGGCTAAGGAGGGTCACCATGGCTACCCTGGGCTATGTAGCAAGCCCTCACACCCAAAAACAAACAAAAAACCAAGCTCCCCTTCAAACCAAGAAAGTTCTTTTTGGCATTTTTATCCTTGTGGTAAAAGATAAGGAAATGAAGGCAGGACAGCTGTCTCACAACTCTCCAAGAAGGGTGATTTATAATGTACTCTGTTGAACGCTCACCTGTGGTGAGGCCTTGACTGACAGCTCTGCACTGTGCTGGGGGAGCACGGGGGGCTGGAACCATCTCTCATCCTTTTGCTCCAGACATCTGAGACTCACCTCATATCTCCTTTTTTCCTATATTGTTTGAGGGGTAAATTCTTGTCTTAACCATAAATAGCTCACATTGTCTTATTCTGCAGGTTTCCTCTTGTCTATTTTAGAAGCAAGCAGAATATAAATCATGAAAAAGAAGTGTCTCTTGTGTAGCTCAGTCTTTTATGGTTTTTTTTTTTTTCTTCTGTGACAGGGTTTCTCAGTGTAGCTCTGGCTTTCCTGGAACTGGCTCTGTAGCCCAGGCTGGCCTCCAACTTAAGAGATTCGCCTGCCTCTGCCTCCTCAGTGCTGGGACTAAAGTGTACTACCACACCTGGCTTCTTGTAGCTCAGTCTTAAAACCCAAAACCGTGTTCCATGTTGTCTTAGTCCAGCAGCCCAGGAGTCATCATAATTGGAGACACAGCCTGTGAGAAATGAAATGTTAAATTTTTTTGAATTCTTTGTTTTTGATGCTGCACAGGTGGGCCATGGACCCCTGAGCTTCTCCCCAAAAGAAAGACTTCTGAACACTGCCTCCACAATACGTTCCTTTGCTTTCAGATTGTCTCCGGTTTAACTCTTTCTCTCCCAAAGGAAGTCTGACCATCTTATGTCAGCGGCTGTGTTTTACTTTTAATCTCTCATTTTTTGTGTGTGTATCTGACCCCCAAAGGTTTTCACCTCTTCAAAATAACATTTCTTGGCTGGCTTGTACAGTGGGACTTTCAAACCTCATTCTCATGAAAACGTCTTGGAATTTGTCTTGCTGTCATGGAAATTTTATGTGGAGAAATGGCCAATCTAAGTTGACTTAGGGGGAGGCTGCCATCTTTGCAGAAGGATCCTAAGATGTCTTTCTGGATCATTTGCCTTTCGGTATCTCCAGATTGCCCCTTATCCCAGTGAAAACAGATAGAGGAGACTGTACTGTAATTAGCTAATTCCGTCATTCCTGCCAAGACAGTGAAGGTTCCTCATTGTGAACACATTCTGCTGCCAACAGCTCAACTGGAACATTGTGTTTATTTATGAGGGGATCTGAGTGTGAACAATTTGGCTTCAAGATTAAATGAGGGAATAGGTTATATTGATAAACCTGATGTAATATTAGTCTTTTAAAGGAAAATTACAGTCACAAAGGGGAGCTCACGTGTAAAGTATTGAACATAATACAAAAACATTATAGAAATTGAGAACTCTCTTCCATTTACAATAGTTCCTTGCTTTCATGCCTCTTGCCTTTTTGAAAACTGGACAGATGTACTGGAGGCAACCTAGCTTGGTGTGATAAGCAGCAGATTGGAACACAGCACAGAACTAGGTGTAACAGTCCAAGTCAGCGGATAGTTACTACATATGCGGGACTGTGATGGGCAGTCCAGTGGGACACAAAGCGTATTCATGAATATATGCACACGTTCAAAGTCCCTAAATCATGTAAAAATAAGAATATGACAGAGCTGGGCATGCTGGCACACACCAGTATTTCCAGCAATTGGGAGGTGGAGACAGGAGGATCAGGAGTTGAAGGCCATCCTTAGTTATAGTGAACTATCAAGTACAAGGCTAGCCTGGGCTACCTGAGGCCCTGTTTCAAAACACCAAAAGAAAAGCATATATATAATAGAAATGGAAATAGATCAGTGAATCTTAAAAAATAGAATGAATGCTTGCTTTGGTAGCACATTTACTAAAATTGGAACTACACAGAGAAAAGATTAGTATGGCCCCTGAGCAAGAATGACTTGCAGATCTTTGAAGTGTTGCATTTTTTTAAAGATTCAAATACAACTTATTTGACAGCATATTTTAAACCTGTAATGTATTTTGCAAATAGAATTTAAAATAATATTTTATCAAAGTCATTATTTTTTGAAATGTCATTATTAAGGTCAGTATTTCTCTTGTTTTTAATCTAAACTGATTTATCACATTTTGGACTAAAATGTTTGGAGGTATATAAGGAAAGGAAATAGAATGAGACAAATGATGAGGAAGATCTCCAAGGAAAGGAGAGAATAATGAGTACTGTTTAGAAAATCAGAGAACTGGGGAACAGAGGAAGTCCTGAGTCCTGAGTTGGGTATGTGTTGTTGGCATGGGCATGACCATGTAAAGGATCATAAAGCCTCAGACCCATGGCAAAATGGCAAAGCCTAGCCCCTGAGTAAGGCTCAGTGATGGCAAAGCCTTTCTAGGTCTATGTGTGGATGTTGGTATTGTGGGCAGGCATGTCCACTGTAACTTTTCCCTCAGGGTAATTATGACATGAACACTGCTCCCTCACAGAGACCGCTCCTACTGATATTAGACAGATCCTCCTTTGTTCAGTTGTATACCATAAACCCCGCCTCCCTGGCCATCTGTATACCATAAACCCCGCCTCCCTGGCCATCTGTATACCATAAACCCCGCCTCCCTGGCCATCTGTATACCATAAACCTCACTTCCCGTTCATCTGTATACCATAAACCCCGCCTCCCTGGCCATCTGTATACCATAAACCCTGCCTCCCCATTCATCTGTATACCATAAACCCTGCCTCCCTGGCCATCTGTATACCATAAACCTCACTTCCCGTTCATCTGTATACCATAAACCCTGCCTCCCCATTCATCTGTATACCATAAACCCCGCCTCCCTGGCCATCTGTATACCATAAACCCTGCCTCCCCATTCATCTGTATACCATAAACCCCACTTCCCTGGTCATTTGCATACCATAACACCACCTCTGCCATTTCTTTGTTCCCTCACTGCCCCTCGCTGTCAGGTCAAATCCCTGGAGTTGTGCAAGGCTGTGGCAGAGAGTGAAAGGCTTGTCAGCAGTTCCCACCTGTAGTCCCAATTACTTGAGAAGCTCCAATTACTCATTTGAGCTCAGGCATTTGAGACTAGCCTGGAGTACATAGCAATATCCCATCTCAAAAATAAAATATAAAATTTAAGTTGGTTCTAGAAAAGGAGTGCCATTCTGGTGGATGGTGGTGGGAGTGAGACCAGGAAACTCTCACTCTGAGGTAAAGTTAGTTGTGGATGCATAAGTTACTGACACACCAGTTTTGTGTAAGGAGATATAAGCTCAACCTGGGGTATGTAATAGTTATTGAAATAATAAAGATTTGCATAGTATTTTCACATGTACATATAACAGTTTGGGGGGGGGCATTTATTACAACTCCCAATACATCCGTTCCCCTGTATGATTTCCTTTGGAAAGACTGGGATTTGAACCCATTACCACTTACAAGCAGTGTAACCTGGGACACAGTCCTCAGTATTACTGACTCTCAGTCTTACATGTCATGCACTATAGCTAGTGAGTTGTTTCAGGGCCGCTGCATAGGCTGCTGCACTGCCTTGTTCTGGGGGCAGCAGCCACACAGACCAGGGCTAGTCCATGAAGAGCCATCAGTAAATATTATCAGCTTTGCCAACCATGAGATACCTGGTACTACAACTCAAAATTGTCACAGCAACCAATGTATAAACATGTAAATGAGAATATTCTTTTTTTAAAAAAGTCTTGTTATGTAGCCCAGGCTATGCCCTACCATGCCTAGCTTTGCAATGTGATTATATTCTAAGAAATTGTTCATTTCTAAAAAGAGGCCAAGACTAACCCACATTCTGAAGTTTGATAATCAAACAGATCAAAATATGAATGGCAAACCTTTAAGTTGTGAAATTCTGTGATACAGATTATTTTGAGAAGGAAATTTAAGAATATATTAATTTTCTCGTCTAGTTCATGTGGTTCCTGTAGCATAAAAGCTGACCAGTGGATTCTATTTTTTCTTTTAAAGATTTATTTATGTATTACATATACAGTATTCTGCCTGCATGTGTCCATGCAAGCCAGAAGAGGACACCAGATCTCATTACAGATGGTTGTGAGCCACCATGTGGTTGCTGGGAACTGAACTCAGGACCTCTGGAAGAGCAGTCAGTACTCTTAACCACTGAGCCATCTCTCCAGCCCCCGACCAGTGGTTTCTTAAGTAAGCCATTAAAACCTTCCCTTTAACTCCAGAATTCTCAGTTGGGAGATAAAAGCCATCCTCTATCAAATTAACTATAATTAGGTATGTGAGTAAGAGTGCTAATATGTAGATGTTGTTCTGGATTTCTTAAAGGCAGGCTAAGTAGAAATTATGGCTGAGACATTGTAACTGAGCACCACTGCAGTACCAGCCTTCAGTACAATAGACAAGGAGCCTACAGTCTAAGTACTGGACTGCTCAGTGTTTCATGTGGTTTTCAGTCTTTGTGCCAACTAGGAAGGATTTTTATCTGGAGGGAATATGTATTGCTTTGGAACTTCTGGATTTGCAGAATTATCATATAGTAATAACGTCTTGATTTGTCGAAGTTTATCTGGAGGGAATATGTATTGCTTTGGAACTTCTGGATTTGCAGAATTATCATATAGTAATAACGTCTTGATTTGTCGAAGTCCATAGAATTTCTGACAGCCTACCATGATCTCATTCTTGAAATATGATTATTAATTTTAATTAATATTAACATTCTATTGGGGTACTTAGGGAGTGGGCTGATAAGGGCTTTTAAAATAAGTTACAGCCCTGTCAGCACTGTTCCTCCATCTGCTTGCTTGTTGACTCAGGGTTTCTATTGCTGTGAAGAGACACCATGACCTTATAACAGAGACTTATAAATGAAAACATTTAATAGGGGCAGCTTGCTTACAGTTTCAGATGTTCAGTCCATTATCATCATGATGGGGAGCATGGCGGTGTGCAGGCAGACGTGGTGCTGGACAAGTAGCTGAGAGTCTTACATCTTTTTTTTTTTTTTTTAATCTTTCAGAACTGAGGACCAAACCCAGGGCCTTGCACTTGCTAGGCAAGCGCTCTACCACTGAGCTAAATCCCCAACTGAGTCTTACATCTTGAAGGCAGCAGGAAATGGTCTCAGTGTCACACTGAGGGAAGCTTGAGCAAAAGAGACCTCAAAGCCCGCCCCTGTGGTGACACACTTCCTCCAACAAAGCCACACCTCCCAATAGTGTCTGTCCCTTTGGGGGCCATTTTCTTTTTTCTTTTTGGAGCTGAGGATTGAATCCAGGGCCTTGTGCTTGCTAGGCAAGCGCTCTACCACTGAGCTAAATCCTCAATCCTGCCATTTTCTTTTAAAATACCACACTTGTTTATTTGGAAGGGTTTATTTTGGTTCCCAGTTTTAGAGATTTTGGTTCCCAGTTTTAGAGATTCCAGACCATTGGAGATTTAGCAATCATGGCTGGATGGAGCATGTGGTGGAGGCAGCCCCTCTCAAAGTAGATAAGAAGGAACAAAACAGTTCTGTTCCTTTAAATATTTTCTGAGATTTTGTTTTATTTTGTTTTGTTTTGAGACAAGGTTTCTCTGTGTAGCTTTGGGGCCTGTCCTGGATCTCACTCTGTAGCCCAGGCTGGCCTTGAACTCACAGAGATCTGCCTGCCTCTGCCTCCTGAGCACTGGGATTAAAGGTATGCACCACTACCACCCAGCTTCTGAGATGTTTTTAACCTCAGTTATTTGAAAAGTTTGTTTATCACATTATATTAATCAAATGTTGATTTTTCACTAGGGCCAGTATTGACACCTAGTCCTCTCTTCCACCTTGTAGGCTCCAGGGAGAAAACTCAGGCATGCAGGCTTGGTAGCAAGTGCCTTTACCCACTGAGCCATCTTGCCCTTGTCACTTCCTTTGAGTCTTGAGTGAAGGATAACAAGTTCATTGATCTTTTTAGGACATCATTGGCTAATCCTATTTAAAAATTTCCATTGTAGGGTTGATTATAATGTTGCATTGAGTTATCATTGTAACTTTATTCATCAACCTGTTTTGTGTAGCCTCGACTGGTCTGTGATTCACTATGTAGAGCAGACTGGCCATGAGCTTACAGAGATCTGCCTGCCTGCCTTCTTAAAGGCATGTGCCATTATGTCCAGATTATGTCCTTAATGACAAGGTGTCTTCTGTAGTTATCATATCACCATAGAATAAGATTTTCTTTTCTTTTTTCGGTTGTTCGATTGTTTTGAGATAAGGTCTCTCTGTATAGTGTCAGAAGTCTGGAACTTCCGGTGCTGACCAAGCTGAAGCTAGAAGTACTGGTGCAGGCTTGCTATCTGAGCACGGGGAGGTAGAGGTAGGAGGATCAGGAATTTAAGGCCATCCTTCCTCAGTGAGGTCAGTCTGGGCTACATGAGATCCTGTCTCAAAAATAAAAATAAATGAAAAAGACTGGGCTATCCTTGACCTTGTAGTGATTCTCTTGCCTCTGCCTCCCAGCTGCTAGGATCAGGGGTGTACATACACCTTAACCAGCTAGGATTTCCTATTTCTTTTCTTTTTACTTTCTTTTCTTCTCTTTATTTATTTATTTTGGTTTTTTGAGACAGAGTTTCTCTGTGTAGCCCTGGATGTCCTGGAACTCACTTTGTAGACCAGACTGTCCTGGAACTCATGAAGATCTTCCTGTCTCTGTCTCCCAAATGGTGAGATTAAAGGCATGTGCCACCACTACCTGACTGATTTCCTATTTCTAAATTTGAAAATATTTCATTTTCTTTATTTTTATAGGAGCATTATATGTATTATACTTTAAATTTTTACTATGATAAGAGATATATCATTGTAAAATTATGAAATATATTTGTATTATGGCACACTATTTATCATTCTAGTCACTTTACACAACTTGGTATTATTAGGTATATTCTCAGTATATAATCACCACAGTCTTACCTCCAGAATATTTTCATCATTCTGAGTAGAAGCCACTCAAAAAGCCAAAAAGGCTAAATAGAACTCTGCAGGCATTGAACAGCAAGTCTCTGAGACTCTTCTAGGCCCTGGAAACCTTTTTTGATTTTGCTTATATATGAATTTGCCTTTTTCATGCTCTGAGATATTTCATAAAAATATCTTTATTTAATCTCAACTGTAGCCCTGGCTAGTCTCAAACTTGCTACAATTCTCTTGCTTCAGCCTCTTGAGTTGCTAGATTACAGACATGAGCTACCATGCCCAGCTTCAGAATTTCATTGGCTGAATAGTTGTGTGCGTGTGGGGGGGTGGTGTGGGTGTGTGGGTGTGTGTCCCACATGTGTTGCTGGGGATAAACTGAATGCCTTCTGCATGCTATGCAAGCACTTTACCAGAGTTACATCCTTACTTCATAATGCTACTTTTTTTTTTGGGGGGGGGGGTTCCAGACAGGGTTTCTCTGTGTAGCTTTGCACCTTTCCTGGATCTCACTTGGTAGCCCAGGCTGGCCTCGAACTTACAGAGATCCACTTGCCTCTACCTCCCAAGTGCTGGGATTAAAGGTGTGTGCCACCACAGCCCGGCTATAATGCTACTGTTTTGAGTCCTTGTTTTCAGTGTTTTGGTCATATATGTAGAAGTAGAATTGTGGGATTACATGGTAATTTTATGCCTAACATTTGAAACACTGTCAACATTTTTCACATTATAATTTAAGAATTCAAAATCTTAATTTTAATTATTTTTTTAGACAAGGTCTCATGTAGCCCCAGCCTTGAACTGACTATGTAGCTCAGGATAGCCTTGAACTTGCTTCTGATTCTCCTGTGTCCACTTGCCAAGTGCAGGGATTACAGGTGTCTGCTAGCATGCCCAGGGCTTCATGCATGTTAAACCAGTACACTACAGCTGATCTACACCCCTATCCCTAGAATCTTAGTTTTTAAATGTTGACTGTTTAGTTTAAGGTAGGAAATGTCTTAGGATTTCATAAATCACCATATGGAGACAATAGCGTTTCTAGAGTTGCCCGTTTAGAATTTTCTTGTTCAGTTCTTTAGATCTAAAACACTTGATCTTGATTTCCTTGGCATACATTCACTGAGAAGCTAGAAAGATTTTACATTCCAGTAGCACATGAAACATGCTAAAAATAGATCATGTCACTTTCCAAAGAGTTAGCACTTAGGGCTCCCACGCAGTATAAAACTCACACGATGACAAAACACTAGATTTTTCTCTTCCTTGTTAAAAAAGAAAAAAAGATTTTTCTTTAAATTTTATGTGTGTGTGTGTGTGTGTGTGTGTGTGTCTGTCTGTCTGTCTGTCTGTCTGTGAGACATGAATGCTTTGTTGCTCATGTGGAAGTCAGAGGACAACTGGTCTGTCTTTTCTTTCTCCTGTGTATGTTCTGGGGCTCAATTTCAGGCTTGGTGGCAAGCACCTTCACCTGCAGAGCCATCTTATTGGCTCTATATTTTCAGCTCCCACAAAATTTTTGTTTCTAAGTATGTATAAATAGTAGTGGCTTCCAAAGTTAAACCTGCACTGTATCCGATCTGTTATCAATATCGTTATTTGAAAATAAATAACGACGAGCTGGGCATGCCGGTGCACTCTCAGAATCCTAGCACTTGGCAAGACTGACTTGGGGTAGGCTTGTGAGTTCAAGGCTAGCCTGGGCTACATAGCAAGGATTTGTTTAGGCTGGGGAGAATTGGTGCAGGAGGGAGGTGGGGCAGGGAGGAACGGGAAAAAGAACGAGAGAAGAGAGGAGGAGGAAGGGGGAGAGATAGGCTGAAGAACTCTAAACAGGAAGAATAAAACAGTACTTAACAAGAAAGTATTTAGTACTTACTATGTACGAGATCCTTTGCTAAGCACTATAAACCCATTATCTAATTTAATCCCCTCAACAGGACACACTGAGTCAAAGTTCTTACTATATTGTGCAGATGGGAAACAAGGCACACAGGCAGGTTAAATGGTGTCTAAGGTCAGGTCAAGTCAAAAGTGGTAGTTCAGATTTAATTGAAATCATCTTTAAGTTTATTTAGTGACACTTGTTGGCCTGATGACAAAGATAATGTCTTTAGTTAACATTCACGGACACGTTTATGACAAGGTATCTGGGCTTCATTAAGACGCTTTGAAGACCATCCACTCCCATACCCTGGGCTTTAGTTAGTGGAGTCCCGGAGTTACTGTTTTCTTGGTATTTTAGGTCCTGGCAGCTCATAGAGGAGCCGGTGATAATTAGATCACACAGGTCCCCAGTGCAGTTCATTGCCGGCACTTGTCACTTGCTTTTTTTTTTTTTTTGGTTTTTCGAGACAGGGTTTCTCTGTAGCTTTGGAGCCTGTCCTGGACTAGTTCTGTAGACCAGGCTGGCCTTGAACTCACAGAGATCCACCTGCCTCTGCCTCTTGAGTGCTGGGATTACAGGCGTGCGCCACCACCACCCGGTGTCACTTGCTTTTTGTTACAGCCCCTGTAGTGTCTCTTCTCCCTACTTCCTTGAAACTTGGTGCTTTCTGAAAAAATATCTTCATGTCAGCCTCATAAAGACAGGAGTCTCTGAATAGTCCTTGGTAACACATGCTCAACAAACATTTGATGAATAACTATGTAGTGCATTGTTTCACTTGAGTGTTTAAATCAGCACAACCAGGTTATGGATTTTATTATGGCATTTCCGTATGTACTTTGTTTCTGTTGGCTTTTCCCCCCACAGCTCTCCCCCAATCCATTGCTTCCTCGTTATAAACTCTTGTCAAATAAGATCATGGAAATTGCTGCTAATTACTGTGGTTGTTGATCTCTGCCCCCCCCCCATTTTTCATAGCCATACTTGTAATTATAAATGTCTTCATGAGCATGTTAAAGTAATGTGCTGACAAAGGGCACAGATTTTGGGGTCATGCTGCCCCGAGATTGTCCCTGGCCCTGGGACTAATGATGTATGCTTAGGCAAGGCACTAAGCATCTCAAACCTCAAGTTTCTCATCAGGAAAATGTCCTTTGATAATATAACAGTCCCTTGCGTTTTTTCTTTACACAGTTTTAATTACCTGTAATCAACTGCCATACAAAAATAATAAATGGAATTTCAGAAATAATAACTCGTGTGCTATTCTGAGTTGCATGATAGACTCCCACACCATCTGCTGGGGATGAGGTTCATCCCTGTGTGCAACATGTCCAGGCTGCATGTGCTACCCACCCGCTAGTCATATAACATCCATCTTGGTTATTAGGTCAGCAGATGATGTGGCAGTGCTTATGTTACTCAACACCCCTGCATGCCAGCGCACGGCAGTGATGCTGACAGTTCAGACGGGCTTCTGAAGACTGCGCATCACTCTCTTTAAAGGAAACCAGAATGCTCTTGATTTAAAAGGAAAGAAGAAATTAATACGCTGAGGTTGCTAAGCCATTCAGTACACCATTCTGGGAGAGTACGTTCACAGTCTCTCTCTCTCTCTCTCTCTCTCTCTCTCTCTCTCTCTCTCTCTCTCTCTCTGTGTGTGTGTGTGTGTGTGTGTGTGTGTGTGTGAGTGTGTGTGTGTGTGTGTTTAGACAGGGTCTCACTATGTAGTCCTGGCTGACCTGGAACTTGATTTGTATATCAGCCTGGCCTTGAACTCAAAGAGATCCGCCTCTGCCTTTTGCCTTCTGCTGGGACTAAAGGTGTACATTAACATGCTCAACTATTCATGTGACTTTTTATTATAGTATAATTATTATATTTATTTGATCTCTCCTGTGCCTAAATAATAAATTTAACTTTATTATAGGTTATATGTCCAAGGAAAAGTAGCATACGTGGGGTTCAGAATCATCCCTGATTTCAGGCCTCCACTGAGAGTGTTAGACTTTATCTCCAGGATGAAAGGAGGGTTGCTGTGGTGCTGACCCACAGCACTGCTGTGTGATTATTAAAGATGACACACATGTTTAGGACTCGTAATGGTTAACCACTTTCCCCATTTCAGATTACTTACTGTTCAGTTGTAGAAGATAAGGTCAAAGAGCTAAAAGACTCTGGTTTTTAGAATACAACTTGGTAATTTACATTATTCCACTTATGCAAATCAAGGCTAAAATACAGATTATGGATGAGGCAAAGTAAATAAAAAAGACTGTGTGTGCCCCAGTGACTACTATTTCATTATCATGTCCGAACTGCAGAAAGTCCAACAGGGTTGCTATGTGCTATTTGTTACTAAGGTATGCAAATAAAAATTTAAAAATAATGAAATATACTTTGGATGTAGCTCAATCTGTAGAACACTTGCTTAGTATGCCTCAGCCCTGGATTCAATCCTCAGAACCGCAGAACACAGGACATGCTGGCACAGATCTGTAGTCACAGTACTCAGAAGTGGGAGGCAAGAGATCAGGCGGCCGAGGACATCCTTGGCCACACACTGAGCTGAATGCCAGTCCTGTCTCAGAAAAAAAGACTATATATATTTCAAACTCTGCTATGACTAAAGGAATTCCTTGCGGGAATGAGTCAGACCTAAAGGTTGGTAGCAGTGTTCTTACTAATTTTATAGACAACATGCTGTGTGAATATCAAGCTACAAAGACCTAATAGATACCAGAATTGTCATTATCAAGTAAAGTATAACTGAATTTGAAGCATTTACCCCTGGGCTCAAGTCCAATGGTAAGATCAGCTCTTTAAAGTGCAAATGGGAAGCAGTTTATGTAAGTGATTGTATTCTATGTAATATTATAGATCTTCAGCTAAACTTCACATTTTAGTAATCACCTGGAGCAGGAAAGAACTTAATAGAAAACAGAACAAAACTGTTTTCTCTCATCTCTCAATATGAATATTCCTACCTTTAATCCCCCTTTCCAGTGGGTGCTACTTTGAGACCAAAATAATAACATCTCCTTTCCTTTAGATGTAAACATGGCGGATGGCTTAGGGCCAGGCTGGTGCTTTCCCGATGCAGTGGAAATAGCTTCCTCCCCTTGAGAAGTGAGGGTAGATGGAAATAGAGTAATGGCTGAAATCCTCTTCCGTGAGGGATGGAATTAATCTTGAGAGCCTATGAGACTGGGACAAGAGTTGCCCTGGCTTTACGAACTCCATTACATAACTAAAGGCAGGGTGGGGGATGGGCTGAACTGTGAATGGCAGAATTTTACTGTCTGTTAGGTAGGTCTTCAGAGCTGTTGTTCATACAGCTGATAATCTGCTTATCTAAATGGGCAAGACCCCTGCTTAGGACTGACTCAGCTCTCACAAGGAATTTCCTTTACTCATGCTGCATACTTTAAATAGATGTGAACATGGTCTCTTCTCAACAGTTCCCTCAGCCTGTCTAAAATGATAGCGTTAGTCACCAATCACGTGCCGGTTAGCGTGAACTCAGTCCATCAAGCAGCTGCTGATGCCTGCCTGACATGCATCGAGATAAGGAGGTATTCACTGGAAGGTGCTGGAGGAAGAACATCATTTTATGCTCAAGGAAATGAAGCTGCGGCTTGAAGTGGGAGTTGAGGTAGCAGCTTCAGGAGGGAGGCAGGCGACACAGCCAGCTAGAGACGAGGACAGAAAAGTAAGGCTGGAGTGAAGGACACATTCGGAGAGGCAGACAGGTGACTGTGTGTGTGAGTGTGTGTGTGAGAGAGAGAGAGAGGGGGGGCGGGGAGAGAGCTCAGAGGGCTGTGTACAGTATCAACTGAGATGAACAGGCAAGGGTCATAGAGCGAGAACAGCAGTGGGTTATGTAGTTGTCAAGTTGGTTTTTTAGGGGTTCGCTAAGAATTAAAACAACCTCTGAGTGTTTGCTCTGTGGTTAGCAGGAAGGGTGCCAGCACTGGAACCACCTTCTCTTACTCTTTCAATCTGACCTTATACCGGGATTAAGTATTCTGCAAATAGAATGGGTTCACACTCCTAAAGGTGTTCCCCATAGACATGATATTTTCTGTTTTGCCAGAGATGGTGGTGGTGGCAGCACACACTTTAATCCCAGCATCTGGGAGGCAGAGGCAGGCAGACCTCAGTGAGTTCGAGACCAGCCTGGTCTACAAAGCAAGTTCCAAGACAGCCAGAGCCGTAACACAGAGAAACCCTGTCTTGAAAACCAAAAAAAGAGAGCTATTTCTGTCTAAAACACTGGCTGGCCATGAGTATAACATGTGGAGTTCATTCTACTTTTTATCCACCCACCCACCCCGGGGGGAGTGCTTAAATATAAGAAACATGAGTTTGATACTTTAGTTGATAATTAAATGATGGTGGCAGTCTGATGTACCATGCTGCCAGAAAGAACAGATCATCATTGATTCTGTTGTACCCGGTCTGTGACAACCAGGGCTGTCAGAGTCCGTTGCCTGTCACTTGTCTCAACAGTAAGGTAGCAAAGGATAGAAAAAGATGTCAGGGAACTGGCTTAGCATTCTCAGTGCTTGACCTTGTTTGACCTGGGGTAAACTCTGCCAAGCTTGATTTGGTTTTGATTTACACAATGAAAACAGTACATCTCCTTTGGTCATATGGAAACATGGATTGTGAAGATGGGATTATAAAGCTGTGAGCACCTTTTAAACTACAAGGCAAAATATTTAAAAAGTCTTAGCCTTGGAAGCTGGAGAGATGGCTCAGCAGTTAAGAGCACTTAATGCTCTTGCAGAGGGTCCAGGTTTGGTTCCCAGCACCCATACGGCAGCTAACAACCACCGGTCACTTTAATTCCAAGAGATCCAACTCTCTCTTCTGACCTCTGAGAGCACCAGGCATGTACACAGTGCACACAGACATGCAGGCAAAACATTCATATGCATACAATTACATTAAAAAAACACAAAAGACAAATAGTCTAAGCCTGTTCACTTCTCTTACCTAAGATCATATTTAGTGTAAGAGGAGCTGAAATGAGCATGTTCCTGCCACGTAAGTGCCTCTGTTAAACTGCTACACAGGCTGAATGTGCGGGGAAGCAATTATAAATGTGAAAAAGCCACGTGGACTTCACATAAAGGAAGACACACATGCTTGAAATCCCAGACGTAGGAATGGCTTCTCGGAAAGATGCAGGTGCAAGGGCAAAGGCTCCCAGGACTGGGTTACTATACATGTAAATGCAGGGGATGGATCTCAGGCCGCTGTAGTCAGTCTTCCAAATTTGAAAATAGCATTGCTAGGAGGTGTCTGGGTCATCTATGGATCAGTTCTTTGTCTTGTTCTCATTACAAAGGCCTGGCTGGCCTGGAACTCTGTATAAACCTGACGGGCAAACCTTCAGCAATCCTCCTGCCTCTGCCTCCTAAGCACTAGGCATGTATTATGTGTCTGGATTTTTGTACATTATTGTACAATATCTGCAAAATTAAGCATTGTGGAAACCTGCAGGAGCACAGGTCCTGGAGACCTTGTCCAGGGGACTGTGGATGGGGCTGTATCTGACCCCAGAGCCCGCATGCATGACTTCTTCTCAGCCATCATGCCCAAATTCATCTGCCTTCAAACTGGTGAAGCCCTGCTTCTTTGATGTGTGGATCTTCTGGCGGCCAGAAAACTTGAACTCTCCATAGGGCCTTGATCACACATGCTCCTTATTCTGCAGCTTGGTGTGGATAGACATAATGACCTGGCTGATGTGAAGCCTGCACTGTACCCTTAGGCTTCCCCTAAACACCCACATACTTGTCTGGAGCCTAGACTTTGACAGCACTGAGATGAGAGACATGAATTCACAAGAAAATTGTCTTCAGGGCCCCTTACAGCGACCCATATAAGTGACAGGCTGCATACGCCACCAAGGAGGCTACTGTGTGCACACCAGGCCTGCATCAGGGAAGGAACCTGGTAAACTTAATTGGCTTCAGATTTCTTCTTTGGAAATGGTCTCACCATGCAGCCCAGGTGGAACTCAAAAGCTCAGTCCTCCTGCCTCAGCATTTTGAGTCCTGGGTTTACAGGAATGCAGCACTATACACGTGTTGTCGTTACTATTTAATGAACTCAGGCTGGCACAACTGCTAAATATTGTTTCATATAAACCCCAGTGTTTATGTCTTGGGGTATTGACCTATACATAATGCTCTTCTAGAGGACCTGAGTTTGGTTCCCAGCACCATGTCAAGTGACTCATAAATGCCTGTACCCCCAGCTCTGGGGCATCTGATGCTCTCTTCTCAACTCCATAGGCATCTACACTCACATTTGTACAAACTTACACACACACGCATAATGAAAAAGAGTTAAAAATACTGGATCAGCCACCAGGAACTCTCACAGCTCTTCTAGAGGTGTTCTAGTCCCAGCACCCACATGGTAGTTCACAACCGTCTGGAACTCCAGTTCCAGGGGAGCCAGCACCTTCTTCAGACCTCTGCGGGCACCATGCATGCAAGTAATACACAGACAGACATACAAGAAGGCAAAGCACATACATAAGAATAAATCTTTAAATAATAAAATAAGCATATTTCTGTTGACGATAGTTGATAGTTTAGAAAGCTTTGTTAACATTGCTTCTCTGACCTCCACAGGCGTTCACGGTACACACACACACACACACACACACACACAAAGACGAAGAATAAAAAAACAACAAAATGAAAATTTATGGGCTTCAGCTCTCTCTGCTTTATTCTACATAGTTTATATTTCATTTTAATATTTAAGATTCAGATATTGGAATAATAGTTCTAGTCTTAATGCTTGCTCCCTGAGTTTTTTCTTAGGTTTATCCAGATTAAATGAAAATTTGATGTTTTCTAAAAGACATTTTAACTGGACATATCCAGCTGTTACATTTATAAATAGTTGCAGATGTCTACAGTAATGAAGGATTTACTCAGGTTGTTATGGCAACTAAAATTCCACAGAACCTCAAAGATAAGCTGTATTAAAGGAAGAGAGTACATTAAATGTACATTTAACCCAATTATACAATGAAATTATTGCTTACTGTCTATCATTTTAGATTTTAAAAGAGAAATTAGTTTTAGCTCAGCAAGAGAGACTCCCACTAAATTACAGGTTTGAGTATTCTTTGAAGGGTTTGCTGTAGCAGTAGTGGAGTGTGCTGACCACTTCAATTCTCTCCTCCCTCCCATTGCGCCCTCTCAGCTCTCCCTCTCTCAACCTCTCTCCTCTGTCTCCGCAGTGTTGAGGGTGGAGCACAGGGTGTCAATGTGCTAGGCAAATGTCCCACCTCTGAGCTATGCCCCCAGACCCAAATTGTCCTGTTGATCCTCTTTGTAAAGGGTTGCATGCTTTTTTAAATCTGTTGGCTAAGGCCCGAGGTATGCTTCTGAGTCCATGGAATATGACCAAGATTGCACTGGACTTTAAATCTGTGTTCTCACCGTAAAGACTCATCCAACCAGACTTAGAGTTATACTCTGTGAAGGCCAGTGGGTAAGCTGATCCTTCTGGATGTGGTAGTGCACACTTATAATCTCAGCAGTCAGAGCCTAAGTAGAAGGATTACACATCTGAGGCCAGCCTGGACTGATGGTAAAATTCAAAAATAAATACTTTGCAAGCCAGAGAGATGGCTTAGCAGTTAAGAGCACTTGCTGCTCTGGCAGAGAACCAGGTTCAGTTCTCGGCACCAGCATGGCAGCTCAGAACCGTCTGTAACTCCAGTACCATGAGGTCTGACACCTTCTTCTGGCCTCTGTAGAAGCCTGCATGCACATGATGCCACATATGTACATACAGGCAAACACGTGTGCACATAAAAATCAATGTTTAAAAATTAAACGAGTTTCTCTCCATGGGAGGCCTTACCCTCTTAGAGGAGGAAATGCAGGGGCGGGGAGGCTGAGGGGTGGAGCGAGAGAAGGGGTGAGAGGGGCATCTGTGGTTGGTAGTAAAATGAATAAAAAAATTTCTTCAGAAAAAAAAAGACACAAAACACCAGTTTCTATACAGTGAGTCTGGGAGTAAAATTCCAGAATCAGTGACGTTTTCTCTGTTTTTTTGTGTTGGTGATAAAACTCAGGTCCTTGTAAATACTAGGCAGTGTTTTTGACCCTGAGCTACACCTTTTTGCTAGAAATGGGGTGGTGGTGGTGGTGGTGGTGGTGGTGGTGGAGGTGGTGGAGGTGGTGGAGGTGGTGGAGGTGGTGGAGGTGGTGGAGGTGGTGGAGGTGGAGGTGGTGGAGGTGGTGGTGGTGGTGGTGGTGGTGGTGGTGGTGGAGGTGGTGGAGGTGGTGGAGGTGGTGGAGGTGGTGGAGGTGGTGGAGGTGGTGGAGGTGGTGGAGGTGGAGGTGGTGGAGGTGGTGGTGGTGGTGGTGGTGGTGGTGGTGGAGGTGGTGGAGGTGGTGGAGGTGGTGGTGGTGGTGGTGGTGGTGGAGGTGGTGGAGGTGGTGGAGGTGGTGGTGGTGGTGGTGGTGGTGGTGGTGGAGGTGGTGAGACAGATAGCCAAAACTGGCTTAGAATTTGCCATGTACCTCAGTGGGCCTTGTGCTCCTGCCTCAGTGTCCGGGTACTAGGATGCAGGCACACACTGCCATTCCACTTCCAGATAAGCTTCAAAAGCTCTAACTTGTATTCACTATCATGCAGACATTTTTTATAGATTTACTTTTATTTATGTGCATGTATCTGTATATGTATGGCATGTGTTTGCTGGTGCCTGTAGAATCCAAAAGCGTTGCCCCCCCCCCCCCAGGTCCAAAGAAAATCCACTCCCCTAAATTCTGGCCAGTCCTCATCACTGTCAGAAGGACAAATGGCTATCTGTGGTGCCTGTGAGCATACCAAAGCTTCCATGCTCAGTCAGTCAGCACCTGTGGCTTTTCTCAGCTCTTCTCGCCACGCCCCTGCTCTCATCTTCTCAGCTGTGAGCTCTCCTTCCCCAGCTTATAACCTGCCATTTCAGCCATGCTCTCTCCTGATCCCCTCTCCTTTGGTGGTCTCTTCCCTCTTTTCTCTCCCTCTCGTCCTCTTCCTCTCTCTCTCTCCTCTCATGGCCTGGTCCAGTCTGCTGGCTCTGTTCAGTCTACTTTCTCTCCATGCTCTGGACTCTTCTAGATGTCTCTAGCTGTATTCTCCCTCTTCTACAATAAAAAACTTCCCCTAGGGGCTGGGGACTTAGCTCAGTGGTAGAGCGTTTGCCTAGCAAGCACAAGGCCCTGGGTTCGGTCCTCAGCCCTGGCAAGAAACAAAAAACAAAACAAAACAAAAAACCAACTTCCCCTCAACCATACCTTGGAGCAGTCATTTCTTCACTTTATATACCCTGGAGCTGGAGGTAACAGACAGTTGTAAGCTTCCAGACATGGGTGCTAGGATCCAAACTCAGGTCCGCTAGAAGACCAGCAAGCCTTCTTAACCAGAGCCATCTCTCTAGCCCCAAGGTTTACTTTTATTATATATGTGCATTTGGGTGTGGGGGGGAGTATGTGCAAGTGGGCAGGTGCCTTCAGAGTCTAGAAAAGGATATGGGATCCCCTGGGATTGGAGTTACAGGATTGGTGTTTGTAAGGTGCTTGATGTGTTCCTGGGAACTGAACATGGATCCTCTGCAAGAGCAGTAAGTGCTCATAACTGTTGAGCTGTCTCTCCAGCCCTAATACATGCATTTTTAAATAAAGCTGAATAGTGTACCCTAGGTTTATAATGAAGAGGAGTAGTCTATCTTGTTCTTTCAACCCCATGGTCTTCTTTTGTGGCAACTAAGTTTTAAATGATCTAAATGGTTTTCTTTAGGATTTATCTCTTTCTTACTCTGAAAAAATAAAGATCTTCTCTGAGGGCTGCTACCACTTGCCCTCCCAGACTTCCCCTCTGCAATTGTGTCATAATTTAGGACAAAATAACATTTACATTGTTTATATTGTGTGAATACTGTTTACAGCCTAGCCACTATATATTATGTTTACATTTTACTTCCTGTATAATGGTTTATTTTTCTCTGGAGTTAGTGATCAGTGCTATTTCATTTGTTTAGTTTTCTATATACTTCTGATTTCTGTTTCAGACTGTGATGTAACTATAAAATTGGCTCTGGAGTCGAACACCCACTTACTGTGCTCTGGTGTGGGCTCCTGTTCGGCTTCTGCTCTTGGGCTCTCCCACCATGTTGGAAGTCCCTTGTGTCATCCTGAATTGAAGTCCAGGGTTTCTGTTTCTCATGTCTTTCTTTCTCTGATTTCCTCTTTTGTTTAGCTGGTACATATTCTTTCATAGTCTTTTCATAAAAGATTCACACTTGTAAAGATTTTGCATTTTGATTTTGTATCAATCTGAAATGTCTTTATCTCCCCCACTTGATTTATAGTTTAATTGGGTATAGAATTTAGTTCTGTATATCCTATTCCTAGAGAATTTTGAAGGCATTGTTCTATCATCTCTATTTCCATTGTCATTACTGAAAAATGACAGCATTTGGAGTCCTCATGCTGTTTGGATGTCACCTGTTTCATTCCCTAAGGCTTTTCGACTGCACAGTGCTTGAGGAGTTGACTGGAAGAAGACAGCTGTTTGTCTAGAACTTTTCACGTAGTGTCCTTATTCTTAGTAAAATGATTTACCTTTATACTTCACTATACTTTAAAAAGAAAGATTTATTCTATTTGTGTGTATGCATGTGTGTGTGTGTGTGTGTGTGTGTGTGTGTGTCTGTGTCTGTGTCTGTGTCTGTGTGTGTCTGTGTGCACATATGATTGCATGGGTGCTGGGGAAGGCCAGAAGAGGATGAAGGAGTTGTTGGAGTTGGTATTTAAAGACACGAGAGCCCCCTTCATGGTGCAGGGATCTAAACTCTAGTCCTCATGATGGAGCAGCGAGGTCTCCTAACCTTCCGGCCCGCTCTCCAGCCCCAACTATATTTTTTGTCTTTGAAGACAGAGCTGTCTGGTTCAGTTAGTTAGAAAGTGAACATTTTCTTTCTCCTCTAGTCTGAGGAGGAACAGTTGTTTGGTAGCACACGAGGGCTGATGTCTTAGGTGTCCTTCATGGGTTTAATCTCATGCATTCCCACTCTGGCTGTCTCAAATAACCAGTGTCTCCAATTCCTTAGATTTTTGTAGTTCTCTGATGACAAACAGCGGATCCTTGCTGTCATACCCCCATCCTGGATACTTAGGATTAAGCTTTCTCTGCTCTAAGTAAAGATCACCATTCCTTTTTTAATCCATCTTCTGTGTTTCTCTGTTATTTCAATTTCACGTTTCAGAACATTGTGAGATATGTGGATGTGTATGTCTGCTATTTTTAGCCAGCAGTCCTGAAATGTCAACACTATCCCACCGCTTTCGTTCTCTAAACCAGTGGGCAGCTCGTCATCTTCTAAGCCTGTCCGCATCTTCTATGAACTATTTTTTGGTATTGTCTTATCCTCCTTTGCCTCTGTGGGGCAAATGATCCCAATTCTCCACCACACAATTGTTCTAAGTATGGCGAGTGCTGCCGTCACACGAGAACCTTCTGCAGGTTTGAGGACAGCGATCAGAACTTGGCTGTCTTCTCTAAGCATAACTTTGTTCCTCTGTTCATGGTTTTTGTTTTAAACTCAAGGACAATTAGAGTTTAAAAGGAAAATCTCAGGCCAGGTAAATTATACATCTTGGCAGCTGCCGCAAGGAGGAATATGGAGCTGAGAAAGAGCCATGCCATTGGGTGAGGTTGCACGGGAGGGGGGGGGGGTCAGTGACATGGTGGGGATGGGCACCATGGAGGAAGAGACACCAGAGGCAGTGCCCCGCTCGCTCCTCAGTGGACACTGCTTCAGATTTCTGCTGTATCCTGGTCATTAATCTCTGAACTAATTGTTCACAAAGAATGATCCCAGAATCGAAAGCAGGATTCCAGCTAGGCTCTGGGCAACACAGAGGAAGACATGTCATCTTCCTTTGAAACATTGTTGTATTTGTAATGGCTCACAAAAATAAACCCACGTCCAGGTTTGTTCTCTATCTCAGGGTTTTATCTTGTTGAAACTAAAGAAAAATTTCAGACTTCCAGAAGTTCTCTGTTTATATTCACAGACTCAAATCATACACTGATTTGTGTGTGTGTATTTGCTTTATGTAGTTTATTTTTTTGTTTGTTTGTTTTTGTTTTTTGTGTCTTGCTCTGGAGTGACCTGTGCTGTGGATATCGCTCTGTATAAATCAAATGCTGATTGGCCAGTAGCTAGGCAGGAAGTATAGGCGGGAGAAGCAGAGAAGAGAACTGTGGGAACAGGAAGGCTGAAAGGAGACGCTGCCAGCTGCAGCCATGACAAGCAACATGTGAAGATGCCGGTGAGCCACAAGCCACGTGGCAAAGTATAAATGAATAGAAATGGGTTAATTTAAGATAGAAGAACAGCTAGCAAGAAGCCTGAGCCATTAGGCCAAACAGTTTAAATAATATAAGCATCTGTGTGTTTATTTTATAAGTGGGCTGTTGGGGCTTGGCGGGACCCAGAAAGAAAACTCCAGTTACAGACCTAGAACTTGCTATGTAGCCTTGAACTTGTGGTCCCTCAGCCCTTGACTCCTGGGTGTCATCAGTTCAGGTTTCATAAAGTGATCTTTCAAAAAGTTGGAGTAATTGGTGTCAGCCCCATTTTTAAAATAATGTAGGGCATAGGATGAAAGGTGTTTTCTTCATAAGTAAAAGGAATTCTGAACTTCAATTTTGAGCTAATTTTAGACTTACATAGATGGTGAAAGCATACAAAGTTCAGAGTATAAAGTTCACCCACTTTCTTCCAGTGACAGCTAAGAAGTTATCAAAACTAGAAAGCTGGCATTGGCACAGTATTCGCTGAAGTGTTTCTGTTTATTTGGTTTTTGTTTTATGGTGCTAGAGCTCCAGCTCAGGCCTCAAAGACTAGGCTCGTGCTCTACTGTTGAACTATGCCCTACTTGATAGAATGCTACATTAGCTAATTTAGCCCTTACCTCTTTGTATGTACAGTGGACATGAAGTACTAATGCGTTAACAGTAGAATCAAGTCATCCCTTATCTCCCACTGACTCCTATCCTGCTCCTCCCATCCGCTAAGAGGGATTTGGTATATGTCCTAACTTATAAAATGGTTCTTGCTAAAAGTGATGGAGGTGCTTTCTATTTAGCTAACTATAAACAGAAAAATAGGCTTGAAAGAAAATAGCTGTATACCAACTTGGCTCATTCTGAGCCTGAGAGATAGATGTCACTTTCAAGCATCCAGTAAAAAATAAAATAAAATAGCTGTGTCTTTTGTTCAGTGGTATGTGTGTGTTCTCTATACCAGTGTTAATTACTCTACTTACCAGCAAGCTCGCTCTCTCTTTTATTAAGGTTCTCTGATTTTTTAATTAATTAATTTTTTCAGTTATTTTACATACCGACCAGTTTCCTCTCCCTCTTTTCCTCTCCTTCCCCTCCCTCCCCTCTACCCACCCCACCCTCCATCTACTCCTCTGTTTCTGTTCAGAAAGGGACAGGCCTCCCATGGGAGTCAACAAAGCATGGCACATCAAGTTAAGGCAGGACCAAGCTCCTCCCTTTGTGTTAAGGCGAGGCAACTCAGAATGAGGAATGGGGTCCCAAAAGCCAGCTCAAACAGTAGGGACAGACCCTGACCCACTGCTAGGACTCCCACAAATAGACCAAGCTACACAACTGTCACACATATGTAGAGGGCCTAGGTTGGTCCTGTGAGCCCAGGATAGTTGTTTCGGAGCTCAGCCCAGTGCTTGGCTGTGGATCTCTCTGCATTTGTTTCCATCAGTCACTGGAGGAAGGCTCTCTGATAACAATCAGAGTAGCCACCAATCTGATTACTGAAGGCCAGTTCAGGCACCCTGTCCTCTATTGCTAGGAGTCTTAGCTGGGGTCATCCTTGTGGATTCCTGGGAGTTTCCCTGGCACTAGTTTCCCCCCTAACCTGAAAATGCCCCCCAACCCCCATCAAGACATCTTTTTCATTACTCTCTCACTCCGTCCTGCCCCCAACCCACCCAACCCAATCCCTCATGTTCCAGTTCCCCCATACTGCCCTGCCCCCAGCTTACCCAGGGGATCTCTTCTATTTTCCCTTCCCAGGGAAATCCATGCATCCCTCTTCAGCACCCTCCCTCCTTGTTACCTAGCCTCTCTGGGGCTGTGGGTTGTAGCATGCTTATCCTTTACTTTACAGCTAATATCCACTTATGAGTGAGTATATACCATGTTTGTCTTTCTGGGTCTGGGTTATCTCACTCAGGATGATTTTTTTCTAGTTCCATCCATGTGCCTGCAAATTTCATGTCATTTTTTTAATTTATTTTTTTTGTTTGTTTTTTATAGCTGAGTAATACTCCATTGTGTAAACATACAACTTTTTTTTAAATCCCATTCTTTGGTTGAGGGGCATCTAGGTTGCTTCCAGGTTCTGACTATTATGAATAACACTACTATAAACATGGTTGAACGAGTGTCCTTGTGGTATGATTGAGCATCCTTTGGGTATATGCCCAAGACTGGTCTAGCCAGCTCTCATTGAGGTCTCTTGAAGGAAGGAAAAAGAGAGGCTGAGGGAAAGAGCAGGGATTGGCACAGGGGGCATAAGCTGGTCTGAGGGGCCCCTGGATCTCACCTGCAGTGGAGCTAGGGCCCAAATTTACTTTGATGTTTCTTGCCTCATCTCTGGTGGAAACAGTGGTTTTTCCCAGTCACAGGGAATCCTGTACTCGGAAACCAGCATCTCAAGTATTGCCAGTTTGATGCCCACCCGACAGAGCAAAGCTCAGCACACTAAAATAAAACATCCAACTAAAAGTTTACTTTCACTTTTACAAGTGCCTATGTGAAAACGTGTAGCTTCCTGTTCATAATTTGATACAATACTTTGCATTCTGATTCATGGACAGTTGCAGCTGACTGAACAAAGAACTCTATCTAGTATCTTATTTGAATGTAATTAAGTTTTAGTTTCTATAATAAAAGATGAACAGTAGTGGTCAGTACAGAAAGGAGGCTGACACAATTCCCAGTTCCCTTCAGGTCTGATGTTTATTAGAATTAAAGGGCCTCGAGGCTGGGGCTGTGCCTCGAAGCTGGAGGGAGAGGGTTAGACAGAAACAATATAGTACATGGGGGTCTAAACATGATGGGGCCTTAAAGGGGAAGAGAGGCTTCCCTTTGAAGCCTGAGAGGATGATGTTTGCTTGCTTGCTGCTTCCTTGCTCTTACACAGTTCAGGGCCCAGCACTTGAAATGGTGCCACCCATGTGGGCGGGGTCTTCCAATGTCAGTTAACAAACAGTCAAGGCATCCCCTACAGTCAAGGCATCCCCAAAAGACAAACCACCCACAGGCCAATCTGATCTAGACAGTCCTCATTAAGACCTTCCAAAGTGATTGTAGGTTACATCAAGTTGGCAGTTTAAACTAGCCAGCACAATGCTTGGGTAGTTTCCAGGGGATCTTGCTTGAGCAGGGCTACTTAGAAAGTGTCTCCCAGAGTAACCTGAGAGTCTCTCTATCTAAGGGGACCAGACTATATACAGAGCCAGTGTCAGAACTTGGAGGTGGCATCATCCACATAATAGTTTTGCATGTACGAAGAATGCAAGAGTCACAGGGTCCTGAAGGCTTACACCAAGGTTCCAGACAGCTGTCTGTGCTTGGCAATGTGTAGCAGGGTCATATTGCTCACATGTGACTCCTGGGTGGGTTGTGCATGAAGCTGTGAAAGTGAATCCTAAATTGTGATAGGGACCCTAGCACAGCATTGGAAATGCCAGGTATGTGGGATGTTTGCCAAGAACAGCTAAAGACAAAATGTAGAACTGGCTCTAAAGAGAATGCGTGTATGCTGCATGTGGGAAGACTAGACAGGCACAGCTACTCAAGCTTGTTAGAGCCTGTGGGATTTGAATGAGAACGGCCCCTATAGGCTCATAAATTTGAATGCTTGGTCCCAGTTAGTGGAACTATTTGGGAAGGATTAGGAGGTGTGGCTTGTTGGAGGAAGTGTGTCACTGGGGGTGGGCTTTGGGGTTTCAAAATCCCATGCCATTCCCAGTTAGCTCTCTCTCTGCCTTGTGCTTATGCTTCAAGTAAGCTTTTATCTATTTCTGCAGCACCATGCCTGCCTGCTGCCATGCTCCCTGTCATGGTGGCCATGGACTCATCCTCTGAAACTGTAAGCCCATTAAATGCTTTCTTCTGTAAGTTGCCTTGCAAGGTTTCATCATGGCAATAGAGAGGTAACTGAAACATACCGCAATGATACCAGCTCAAGCCCCAGATGCCACACAGAGCTGCAGGGTCCTGTTTGTCTTGCATGGTCTGATCTTTCCTTGTAATACACTCCTTCCTTTTGGAATAGAAATGCTCACTCCGTGCATCATGTATTGAAAGTACATAATTCATTGTTTTTAGTTTTATAGTAGACCACAGTTAAGAGGTTGCCTGAGTCTTAGGAGAGACTTTGAACTTTTGAATAGAGTTGGGAGTTTTGAAGTTGTACTGAATACGTTTTACACTGTATGATGGCTATCAGCCCACGGGAACCATGGGCAGGATGGGACAGTGTGAATGTGAACTATCCCCCACACCACATGTGTTTGAATACTTAGCCTCCAGATGGTGATGCTGTTTAGGAGCTTGTTAAATATGGGGCCTTAGCTTACAAGAGTAGGGAAAGAGGAACGGAGCTAGAAGATTATAGCTGGTCCTGGTTCCAGCCCAAGGTCTCTGTTAGCTATATGCTAAGACGTGGGCAGGCTATCTCATACCCCCACTGTCACCGACAGGAGTGGCGCCCATTTCTTTGGATGTTGTCGTGCCTTCGCCACTATTAAACTGTGAGCCAAAACAGATCCTTCCTCTTCACCACAGAGGAAAAAACCTCGTAACAGTGGCTCAGAGTCCTGCTCACAGTGCTGGGGACACAGTGCAGTGATGGAGTACTTGTCGAGTCCTGCTCATAAATGTCTCAACAAAGACCAATATATTTCAGAGAAGTGACAGACGAAGAAAGGCTTCTAAAGACAGGAAACTGTGGGAAGGAAAATAGATGGGAAATGAACTGATGGAGTAAAGTCTGCTCCCACACTCTGGCACTGTCTTGGAGCTGATGAAGGTTGTAGAGAATTTCTACCCTGCCTTTAGGTGGGAAGTGCTTGTGTAGACAACCCTTTTGTCTTTGTGAATTTCTTTCCTGATTTTAGGCTGAGGAAGGCAGAGAGAGCATTTCTGCATCATGTCTTCAGTTCGGTGATGTTATGTAACGGGGAGAAATACTTTTATGTCCTTCATAGGAGAGTGGAGGAACAGCTTACCTGTGGCCCTGTGAAGTGGAACCCAGCTAGTTTGGATCACAGTGAGAATCCCAAGGAGTTAGCATGTGTGTAGTTTTTAATGAGCTGAACAAAGACTTTCCCTAAAACAGCAGTTCTCAACATGTGGATCGTGACCCCTTTGGGGGTTGAATGAACCTTTCACAGGAGTCATTGAGTGCTGGGATCTGGACTCCAGTCCACAGAGCAGTCAGCACTATTAACCATAGAGCCATCTTACCAGCCCTCATTTAAGATCTTGATGGGCAGGGTGTTGTTTGTTGTTTTTGCTCTTTTGGGGGCCTGCCACCCATTTCCCAAATAAGTCACACAAGGAAGCTTATTCTTAATTATAAATGCCCAGTCTTAGCGTGGCTTTTTTTCTAGCCAGTGTTTCTTAACTTTTATTATCCTGTCTACCCTTTAGCCTTTGGGCTTTTACCTTTCTCCATTCCTGTTTACGTTTCATTATTTCTTACTCTGTGGCTTGCTGTCTAGCTGGGTGGCTGGCCCCTGATCTCCTCCTCCTCCTCTTCTCATTCCTTCTTTTCTTCTCCCAGATTTCTCCTCCTATTTATTTTTTCTATCTTTCAGCCCTGCCTATCCTTTCTTCTGCCTTGCTATTGGCCATTTAGCACTTAATTACACCATCGGGTGTTTTAGACAGGCAAAGTAACACAGCTTCACAGAGTTAAACAAATGCAACATAAAAGCACGCATTAAAACAAATGTTCCACAGCATAAACATACACTGCACATACATAAACAAATGTAACACATCTCAAAATAATATTCTATGTCAGGAGGGGGTAGTCAGGGGAGGACAACATGTGGGGATTGGCTCTTTCCTTCCACCATGTGGGTCCCAGGAATTGAATGAAGGCTGTCAGTCTGGGGGATAAGCATCCTTATGGCTGAGCCATCTGCTGGCCCCGTACTGCTTAGCATTATAATGATGTATATGATGTGTGTGTACACATGCTATGTCACCACATGTACATGTAGACAATTGCACAGGGTTAGGTCTCTCCGCCTACCTTTTTGTGAGCTCCAGGCATGGATAAGTTCCTCAGGCTTACAGGAGAAGCACTTTCACTCACTGAGGCGCCATCTTCCTGGCCCTTCAATTCTTTTATTTATTTATTGTGTGCGCACACGTGTGTGTGTGTGTGTGTGTGTGTGTGTGTGTGTGTGTGTGTGCATTGCACATGAGTATGGGGGCTCATGAAGGGCAGAAGAGGGAGTTATATCTCCTGGAACTAGAGTTACAGGCAGTTGTGAGCATTCTGACAGTGGGTGCTAGGAATTGAACTTGGGTCCTCTGCAAGAGCTCTCTCTCCAGGCCCATTAAATAAGCTCTTAATTGAATTTCAGAACATTTAATTAGAAGACTGTGCATTCATTTCCCCAGTAGATTAGGTAGCATGCCACCAAATTTAAACATTATGTTGCTTTCTGGTTTGATTTTTCGCCCCCTTGAGAGAACTAAGATGCAGATTAATAGGAAATCTATAACCAGAGAGTAATACTTTGAAATCTGCTATAATGGTGATATACTGGTGTATTTTTAGGGTTTTGTTTTTACAGGAAATTGGAAAACTGGCAAACTGAAATGCATTTGCTCATGGCTAGGTTGTCTGTATTTCTAATCCTGTACCTGAGATGTACAGAATTCGATTTTTAAGGGGTTGAGAGAGCTGCTCAGTGGCAGACCACATGTGTGATGCCCATCAACACACACTCACAAAAAAGTCAAAACTTTCTCTCTTATGCAAAGTTAAGTTAGAAGCTGGCATATAGCAGGAGAGCGAAAGTTAATATTCTTCTGGTAGGATTGTAGCTGGAGGAATGAAAAGCTCTTAGATGTTTCCAGAAACAGTTTATTAGAATAGACCTTCCTGCCGAGGAGTAGGGAGGGGTTGGTTCCATGGTGGTGCACATGTGTGAGATTTTGGGTTCAGTGCCCATCACCTCCAAACACATAAACACAAAGGACTGGGAGTGTGCATGTGCATGTGTGCATGCGCACGATAGTGCTTTTGCCCAACATCTGCAGGACTGAGTCCAGCTGCTGCCAGCCCTCACTGGAACTCTGCCCAGTCATCTTTTCTGATGCTACTCTCATGGTTAACAGCTTACAAATGGAGCACTGGAAGAGAGAGATTGTCTTTGAGAAGTTCTTTCAAATGGCTACGATTTTCCTTCCTATTCAGCTAGAAATTGTGACTAGGCAAAAAGCCTAGATCTTCAAAGCTGGAGACTAACAACTCTACATTCTCAAAGCTTAGGTATTCTGAAGTGCTGTTCATTCAGACCTGTTGCTCCAGGCTTTTCAAAGCTCAGCGCCCTGGAGCTAGTATTGTGGTGTTGTGGGTCCTCAGCTCTTAGCCACTCTAGGCGGCTTCTTCTGATAGCTGGAGCTCATCCAGCAGCCTCTGCTCTGCGATTTTCCATTCTTTTGCCACTGCACACCTTGTACCATCTCAGCTCCTCACAGCCTCTTGCTTCTGTGTCTCAGCTCTCCACCATCTCTCACCTTCCCAGCATTTCTACAGTTCTCCAGCTCTGCAGGCTCTCTTCCTGGAAGCTCTCCAGAACTCCTCAGCTTCCTTCTAGCTGTTGCTGCTACAGAAAGCTGTGTACAAGCAGCTCAGCAGGATTTACCGCTAGATAAAGTATGCAATAAAATACTTGGGGAGAGCTTTTTATTGGGACCTATTGTTGAGCACGAGATGGTGCACAGGAGGATAGTCTCTCTCAACCTGATGAGTCTGGGGGGTTGGAGAAGTGGGGTCACACGTATGGGGACAATCAGATAGGAGAACCCAAGCAGGAATGGGTGAGGCGATCTGAGCGGCTGGTTGCAGGTGAGGTTCTCTGTAGCCATCTAGAATTGCCATTTTTCAGTGACTTTGCCTAGAGCCTTTCAGTATGGTGGGGACACCTAGGATGGCAATAGAGTCTTCTGGAGCAAAGGCCACAGCCCAGCTTTGGTGTCCCATGACTGGATCAGTTTTCTCTGGGACCTGCAGCTGGCTTACAGCAGCCTCCAGGGGTCTGCAGCAGAGTGTTGTGAATGAAATGTTTAAAACAGCTGTGTGGTCTACGGCCATACCACCCTGAACGTGCCCAATCTCGTCTGATCTCCGAAGAAGACAGCTGTGTGATAACATCTGGGGAAGAGGCTGTTGGGCAGCGCCAGATCCGTATTAACACAACAACATGGTGGTGCACGCCTTTAATCCCAGCCCTTGGGAGGCAGAGGCAGGTGGATCTCTGTGAGTTCAAGGCCAGCCTAGTCTACAGAACAAGTTCCAAGACTACATAGAGAAACCTTGTCTCAAAAAACAAACACGGGCCAGCCGGGCGTTGGTGGCACATGCCTTTAATCCCAGCACTCGGGAGGCAGAGGCAGGTGGATCCCTGTGAGTTCGAGGCCAGCCTGGTCTACAAAGCTAGTTCCAGGAAAGGTACAAAGCTACACAGAGAAATCTTGTCTCGAAAAAAACCAAAAAAAAAAAAAAAAAAAACCAACCAAACAAACAAACAAAAACCTAGACCAAATAAAAGCAGCGCCTCCCTCTCACACTGCCTGTGGCTGGACCTTCAGGAGCTGTAACATCACTTACAGTTGTCTACAAAACCCACAGCTCTCACATCGAAGGGAGTAAGAGTTTATTCCTGATGCAAGTGCCACTGGCCATGCCCAGGAACATGGCTTCAGGTTGCCTCACATGCCATGTCCCTGTGTAGAAAGTGTCAGGAAGCTTTTATAGTTACAGAGCAAAGCTGTAAATCAAGGCTTTTTTATTTTATTGTATTATTTGGGGGGAGGAGGTGGAGGCTCAGATGAGGACTCACTATGTAGCCTTGGCTGGCATGGAACTCACTCTGTAGACCAGGCTGGCCTCAAACTCACAGAGCTCTACCTGCCTCTGCCTCCTGAGAGCTGGGGGGTAAAGGTGTGCATCATGACCTCCAACCTTCACGGCATTTTTCAAACATATTGATGGAAATAATCACGTAGGAAGGCTACAGCAGAGAAAATCCCAGTGCTCATTAGATGCTATCTAATGACATTTTAGCTTTTAGATTGGTGGACGCTAGTGTCCTGCTAACCTGATAGTCACAGGTCGGACGCAGAGGCGGCCAGTGGATGGCTATTGAGTAGTTGAAGAGAGCCTAAAACAATTTGACTCTGGCTCTGCGATATTCGGCTTTCCACGACTACAAAGTTCTGATCAGTCAGTCAGCCTTGCAGAATCTTCACTGCAGGTGCGGCTTCCCCTCCCCCAGACCAACCACTGCCCGGCTTAGGAACCATGTAGGCATCAATAATAACCCAGCCTGGCCTTGATTTTCACCCTTCCCCTAGGCACTGGATCAGCTCCCTGATACATTTATTGTCTGCTTGGTATGTGGGGGTGGGAGCAGAGTGTGTGCCAGCTCTCAACCAAGCAACCACTGGCTTCTTCCTGACAATTTCGTGCATTGAAACAAAGCAAAGCCCAACTATGAGCCGGGCATGGCGCGTGCTGCTAATCCCAGCCCTGGGGCGGCAGTGCAGGAGGTTACCTGGGTCCACATCGAGACCCTGACTTAGAACAGGAAGGCAAGCAGCCATACACAAAACTATTACAGAGTGTTGACAATGAACAATGCAGCAGGCCTTTGCTGGTGCAGCTCATCCATCACTGCCTATCACGCAGCTGCACAGTCTTAGGGCTCTTATCCTGGCCTGTCTTTGATGTGGGTATTGAAAGGCTGTGGTAAAAGGACCATGAGAAACAAGACCTTGATGTGTTAATTATATCCCAGTGAAGCCAATGTGTGAGGAAAAGAAGAGGGAAAGGCTGCCTTTATATTTGCTCACTCCATTATTCACTTACCTATTCAGACACGGTCTCACTTTATATCCTGGGCGGGCTGGAACTCATGACACTCTGAGTTTGCCTCTTGTGTGATGAGAATTCAGGCATGTCCCGCCATGCTTAGTGTTACTGATTGGAATGTGACATGTCTATAGGTCCATGTGGTTACATACCTGGTCCAAAGCTGATGGTACTGGTTGGTGAAATTGTAGAGCTTGTAAGAGGTAAGTCCAGGTAGAGGGAGGAGCTTCCAGAGGATGTGCCTTATAGTTTATGGCCCAGCCCCAATTTTGCCTGACCTGTCTGCTTTCTGGTCCACTGAAGTTTAAGCAAGCAGCTTCGAATTCCTGCTGCCATAGCTGTGAGCTGCCATGCACTCTGCCATGCGTTCCCACCATGACGGACTGGACTTTCTTGGATTGTGAATCAAAACAAACCCACCATCCCCGGAACTGTTTCAAGTATTTTGTCCTAGCAATGAGAAACATAACTGATACAGAAATTGGGTGCTGGGAAGTGTGACCATCATGAACCACCCTAACCCATCTAACCCATGTGCTTCATGGGCTGTGGGAACTGATGTACAAGAATGTGCAAGAGTCTCAAACTGTGGGTTAAAGGAGCCTGAGAACCCTGTGAGCAGAAGCCAATAGCCATTCTGATGGGATCTTCAAAAACCAAAATGCTGGTAGAAATGTGAATGGTAAAGAAGGTGCTCATGAGGTTTCCTAGGAACCCCGGGGGCTTTGCCAGAGATTGGCCTAGAGGCCATTTATTTAGATCCTGGCAAAACATGTCTATACTGTGCCCGTAACCTGAAAGTTGAATGAGGCAAAATTTACAAGTAATAGATTAGCCAGGTATGCATTACACACCTATAATCTGGGCACTTGGGAGGTGGCAGCAGGAAGATCAGGAGTTCAAGGCCAGCCTAACCTACAGGAAACCCTGTCTCAAAAAGCCAAACAAATGAAGCAAACAGCAAGTAATGGCACAAATTGCAGGAGGAGTCTCAAACAGCAGTGCATTCAAGCTGTGGATTGGTTCCTGCTCACTGCTCTTTGCCAAGCTGATGATGAGAAAAACAGAAAGTGGAGCAGAGATACGTGAAGACCGCACCTTGACTAGGAAACATGAAGCAGTTAGTGCTGTCCACAGAGTGGGAAGATGATCGCAGCCAAGGCAGCTGAGCACAGATTAGCACAATTAAGAAGGAAGTTTTTTTCTTTTTAAAGATTTATTTATTTATTATGTATACAATATTCTGCATGCCAGAAGAGGGCGCCAGATCCCATTACAGATGGTTGTGAGCCACCATGTGGTTGCTGGGAATTGAACTCAGGACCTCTGGAAGAACAATCAGTGCTCTTAACCTCTGAGCCATCTCTCCAGCCCCCAAGAAGAAAGTTGTTTTTTGTTTGATTTTTCGAGACAGGGTTTCTCTGTGTAGCTTTGTGCCTTTCCTGGAGCTCGCTTAGAAGACCAGGCTGGCCTCGAACTCACAGAGATCCACCTGCCTCTGCCTCCCGACTGCTGGGATTATAGGCGTGCGCCACCACCGCCCGGCTAAGAAGACAGTTTTTATTGGAACAGTAGATGCTGCCACCAGGGCAAGACATCACCAACTGATGCTCCAGGGTATAAATTAAAAACCCATTTGAAAAGCATTCATTTGAAAGGAGAGTGCTTGGGACTGGGGAGAAAGAGTGGTGGTACTGTTACTTAGCATGCCTGAGTCCCTAGGTTCAATTCATAGGCCTTGAAAAAGAAATACTACCTAGGGAAATGTTTTTTGAGGTTTAACCAGAGGCATGCAACACTTTCCTTGCAGGCATGCAAAATACAGGAGTTGCACTCATGGAGGCTTAAACTAAGGTTTCAGAAACCCCCAAGGTAGGCCATGTATAGCAGGTCTGAATTCTGTTTGCAGTGTCCAAGGGGGCTGTGTATGGTGCTGTGAAGTTAAGGCCTCTGTTGTAATGGGCCTTGGAGATACTGTAGATACCAGGAACATGGGCTATCTGCTGAGGAAAGCCAGAGGTAAACAGTAGAACTGGCCAGCAAGGGGCAGAGCTGGATGGCCAGGGGTTGTCATGCCTGCCCTGTGATGCCTTAGAGGGTACCGGACACTGAGTCCAGGGTTTGGGGTCACCCTGCTTGGATTCAGTCTTGCCTTTTCTGATGGTTCCTTCCTTTGGACTGTGCATATTTACTTTGTGCCATTGAATACTAGAAATATGTAATTTGTTTATCTTTAATAGGAGCTCATAACTAAAGAATTTATTCGGGGCTGGAGAGATGGCTCAGAGGTTAAGAGCACTGACTGTTCTTCCAGAGGTCCTGAGTTCAATTCCCAGCAACCACATGGTGGCTCACAACCATCGGTAACAAGGTCTGATGCCCCCTTCTGGTCTGCAGTCATACATGCTGTATACATAATAAATAAATAAATCTTAAAAAAAGAAAAGACTTAATTCTTGTGTGGAGAGATCGGGTTGTAGATATCCAGTTTTCTATCACCATTGGTTATGTAAGCTGTCTTTTTCTTTTCTTTTTCCAATTTAACTTTTTATTGATACTTTGTGAATTTCACATCATGCATCTCGATCCCACTCATCTCCCCATCTCTTCCCATTTGCCCTTTACCCTAGCAACCTCCCCTCCAGGATAAAATAAAATAAAATTTAAAAGAAAAATCTTGTCGTGGAAGCTGTTGTGTGACACAGTGAGTCACACAGTATACCCTTTAGTCAATATATCATAACTCTTGCAAGTGTTCATTGCAAAGAGTCATTGGTCCGGTGAGAGGCCTCTGGTTTCAGTTACACCACAGACACGCACCCTCTCTCTTGGTACCTGTTGTTGTCCTGTGTCATGGAGATCCTGTAACTCTGGGTCTGCAGGACCAGCCCTTTCATGTGTTCCAACAGATCATAGATGGATGATGGGATGGGCCTACTCACAGCCCTGGTTCTGGGTCTGGGTGTTGCAGGGTTGATCAGCCTGCCAGCTCTCTCTCATCCTCAATACCAGCGTGATCTAGCCTGGGCTAGGTCACCCTATGTAGTAAGCAGAAAGGGATAGGGGATGGTTCTCTTGCTCTCATGTCCTTGGGCCCAGCTAGCCCACACCTACACCACCAGGGCCAGCTCTACTGCATTGCCCAGATGAGGTGTAGGGGCCACTTTGCCTAGTGCTGTAGCTGGTAAGAAGCAGGGCCAGCTCTCCCTCCTGTCACAGGCCTGGGGGAAGGAGGGGTTTCCCTCCATTGCTCATACCACCTTTTGGCAGATAAGGAGTGTGGCCACGCTGTCGTTTTCTAATCTGTTTTTTGACACTTTTGTCAAAGATTAAGTGGCCATACCTGAGTGAGTTTTATTTATTTATTTATTTTCTGGGTCCTCTGTTGGATTCCACTGGTCTGTGTATTTGTTTCTGTACTGGTTTTTGTTACTATGGCTCTGTGGCGTAGTTTGAGATGAGGTGTTATGATGCTTCCCTTATGGCCCTCTTTGCATAGGATTGCTTTGACTATTTAGGGTCTTTTGCTTCTATTTTGATTTTAGGATTCTTTTTTTCACAGTTCTGTGAAGAAAGGTCATTGGAATTTTAATGGAGAATTGCTTTGCATTTGTAGATCATGTCAATAATAAAGGCATTCCCACAACATTAACTCCGCTGACCCGTCATTGGTATTCTTTTCTTCTAGTGTTTTCTATAAATGTCTTCAGTGTTTTAAAATAGTTGGCCAGGTTTCATCAGAAGTAATTTTTAAACTGTCAAGGGTGAATTTTTTCCTTATTTCCTTTTAGGGAAATTCATTACTGATAAACAGAAAGATACTTTTTTTTTTTTTTTTTTTCTGTGCTAGAGACTGAACTCAGGGCTTTGTGTTCGTTAGGGACATTTGCTAGCATTTAGCTACTCTCTAATCCCACACTACTGATTTCTGTATATTGATTTTGTATCTTGATATTTTGATGAAAGTGCTTATAAAATCTAAGAGACTTTGGTACAGTTTATGAGGCCTTTTAAGTTGAGGATTGTATCACCTGTAAATAGGGGTAATCTTACTTTCTTTTTTTTTCTTTGGTTTTTTGAGACAAGGTTTCTCTGTGTAGCTTTGCGCCTTTCCTGGAACTTGGTTTGGAGACCAGGCTGGCCTCGAACTCACAGAGATCCACCTGCCTCTGCCTCCCGAGTGCTGGGATTACAGGCGTGAGCCACCACCGCCCAGCTGATTTCTTCCTTTCTTATTTACATCCCTTTTATTTCTACTTTTTGTCTAACTAGACTTCAAGTTCTATATCAAAGAGGAACGGAGAAAGTGAATATGCTTGTCTGGTTCCTGATTTTAGAGGAAGTGCTTTAATTTCCCCTCAGTTAGTGTTCTGTTGGTTGTCGGCTTGTCTTACATGCCTTCATTATGTTCACTATGTGTGTTCCTTTAACTCCTAGTGTCTTCAGGGCTTCTATACTTAAGGGAAGTTAGACTTTTCCATTTATTGGGGTGGTCATATGTTTTCTAATCTTGTTTTAAGTGCGATATTGTATTTATTAACTTGTATATTTTGAATCATCCTTATATCACTGGAATGAAACCACTTTTGTATGATTGTCTTACTGTTTCATTTACTTAAGTATTTTATGGAGAATCTTTCTGCTTTTATTCATGAGATATCGGCCTATGGCTTTCGTTTTGTTATTGTGTCCTCTGGTTTTACTATCCAGGTGTTGCTAGCTTCACAGGACAGATTTGGTAACATCCTGTCCCTCCTTGGTCTATGGAACAATTTACAGAGCACTGGCATCAGCCCTTTGAAAAGACTTGGTAGATTTCAGCAGCAGAGTCCTCCAGACCTGGCCTTTTCTCTGGAGACTACTGTGCTTCAACCTTGTTATGGATCTGCCTCAGTTTTGATAGGTATCTAACCTATCTATCTAGACACATATAGTGACTAGAAATTTATCCATTTCTTCTAGATTTTCCACTCCAGGGAGCAATATAATAGTCTAAGTGATCTACAGCAATCCGCTGGCTTATTCATTGGAAGCTGTTGTAACATTTCCTTTTTCATTTATAAATTTATAAAATTTGGTTAGAGTTGCTAGGTAGGGGTTTGCTGGTCTTGTTTGGTTTTCCAAGGAACCAACTCTTTGGCCTATGTATTGTTTACATCTCTATTCTTTCCTTGCTGCCCTTATTATTATATTTTGCTGTCTACTGCTTTGGGGTTTGTTTGACTTTGATTTTCTTTTCTATTTTGACACAGAGTCACATGTACTCAGGATGGCTTGAAATCATTATGTGGCTTACGCCTGGATGTTTTTGTCCTGCTGAGACCTTGGGGCATACATCTAGGTACTTATTTGATATTTTGCTGAGTTTTTAATGTAAGCCATCATAAACAAAAACAACAAACGGTTTGCTTTAAGACCTGGAATATGATCCACTTTAGAAAAGGTTCCATGGACTACTAAAGAAATGTGTGTTCCCTGTCTGCAGGGTAGTAGGTAACACCTAGGTCCATTTGATCCTGAGTAGAGTACACAACTGCAGGTAGGGGTGTGTGTGTGTGTGTGTGTGTGTGTGTGTGTGTGTGTGTGTGGTGTGTGTTTGGTTTGGGTGACTTAACTAAAATGATGTGGAGTGTTAAAGTCTTCCACTGTTCTTTCAGAACCTGTTTGAACTTTCATGCTCACTAGTGTGTGTTTTATTAAATTGGGAACCTCAACATTTGATGCCTACATATTTATAATTTTTGTTTTTGTTTTTTGAGACAGGGTTTTACCGTGTAGCCCTGGCTGTCCTGGAACTCACCTGTGGACCAGGCTGGCCTTGAACTCAGATCTGCCTGCCTCTGCCTCCCCAGTGCTGGGATGGAAGGTGTGTACCATCACTGCCTAGCTTACAATTTTATCCCATCTTGAGTTTTCTCCTCATTAGTATGTAGTTAGCACCCTTCTTTGGCTCTCCTAGTCTTGGGTTGGAATCTGCGCTGTCAGCTATTAGAGTAGTCCACCTGCTTGGCTTTGCTTGCTTATCTTCTCTCCCATCTGCCGACTCTGTGGCATCTTTACCCACAGGTTTATGTCTTGGGAACAATCTTATTTTTCAATATATTTTTTCTTTTCTCTGTTACTTACTTTTTTTGGTTGGGTGGGTTGTTTGCTTCCCCCCCTCCATGTTGATCTTATAGGGTTTTGTTGACTTAGTTAGTGTCAGTCACGGTGAAGTCTTGGCTCGGTCTTCTGCAGTCTACCCATTCCTATCAGAACTGAGATTGATTGTCTTGCTTCCTGACTCTGCGGAAGCACCTTCTGCAGTGCTGGCCTGGTGGTCATGAATGCACACCTTAGTCTCCAATTATCCTGACATGTCCTTATTTCTTCCTTCTGTTAAATATTGACTTCCCTGGACATAGCAGTCCTGGTTGGCAGTTAGTTATTTTCCAGGCTTGAAATAATTGTTCCAGGGGCCAGAGAAACAACTCTGGGGTTAAGAGCATGTACTGACCTTGCAGAGGACCTGAGTTCTATTTGCTTGGTCACCCATGCTAGGCAACTCACAATTGCCTGTAACTCCAGCTCCCGGAGATACAATGCCTCTGGCCTCCACAGACACTGAATTTGTGTATATACATGCATACACTTTAAAAAGAATAAATAAAGTATTCTTTTAGGGTTGCTAGTAAGATAGCTGGTGTTATTCTGATGTTATTCGCCTTTGTAAATGAACTGGCATTTTTCTAGAACAACTTTAATATTACTAGTTTATATTTTGACACTGACTACATGTCTGGAGAGGTATTTGAAGTTATAAATGGCTCTTGTGTTTGGATATTGGATTATTTCTCCAGATTTCAGGAATGTCATGCTGTAATTTCATGGACTGTGTTCTCTCTACCTTGAGTGTTTCTCTCTGCTTCTCCTCTCCATGGATTCTTAGTTTTGGTTTCCTGATTGTATGGTAGAGGTCTTTGTTCTTTCTCAGAGTCTGATGTGGTTTAATCAAGGTTGAAAATACTAACGAGACAAAAAAATCATCATAAAAATGGGGCTATGAGTGTATCTCAGAAGTGATACATGCCTTTAGTATGCCGAGATCCAGAGTTCAGTCCCCAGTACCAACAACTTTTTTTCTGGCTCCAGGGTTTATTATTATTATTATTATTATTATTATTATTATTATTATTATTATTACCATTTAGCAGTTCACATTGCAATTATTTCTAAGCCACAAGAAACATGATCACAGTCACACCACAACCATCACTGTCCTTTCCCTGTGTGTTTGAACCTAACTACATTGGGGGTTTCTTTGAGTCAATTCTGGTGCAGCTAGTACCAACAACTTTACAGAGAATATGACTGGCAGAAGCCTTGGCTTTAATCGGGAAGCTCTCACTGGTCACTCCTTTTTGAACAAATTACACTGTTTTTTAAGAGCATTGCATCTCTCTGCTCTCTGCTCTCTCTCTGCTCTGCTCCTTCCTACCCCAACCTCCTCTTTCCCCTCTCCCCCTTTTTCCTTCCTAATAAAGCTCTGAGAACTTAAAAAAAAAAAAAAGTATTATTGCAGGTGGGTGGTAGTGACACATGCCTTTAATCCTAGCCCTCGGGAGGCAGAGGCAGGCAGATCTCTGTGAGTTCAAGGCCAGCCTGGGCTACAGAGGGAAAGAGTAATATTGCTCATTTTATGTTATTTTTATATAGCTTAGACGGGCCTGGAAGTTGCTGTATAGCTGCTGTTGCTGTGAACTTGCAGCCTCCTCCAGCAGCCTCCCGAGCAGCTGGGGCTGCGGTGTGTACCCTTCATCTGACCTTATCATTACATTGTTGTTTCTATGAAAATATTTCAAAAAATCTGAAACTCTCACCTTTAACAGCTATAAATGCACTAATTTCCTGAGAACTGAGCACATTACATGGTAAAAACTCTCAAGGGACTGGAGACGCAGCTCAGTGTGTACAGCGCTGGCCTAGATGTGTATGTAGGTAATGAGTTTGACTAAACACTCCTCCTCCACATCCCAACAAAGTTTCAAAGAATGTTCCTCACTCAGAGGCAGAGGCAGGCGGATCTCTGAGTTCGGGGCCAGCCTTGGCTACACAGTGAGTTGCAGGACAGCCAGGGCTACACAGAGAAACCCTGTCTCGGAAAAGAAAAAAAAAAAAAAAAAAAGGAAAAAAATCCCAAATGATGGGGGTTTGAAACAAAGGAGAAAATGAAAGAGAACATAATAAACAAACCCAGAGTCATAGTTAATTTGGGTGAAAACTTCAGGTTTTGCTGTGAGTGAGTGAGCTTGTTTTTTCTCACTGCCAGAAAGGCTCCAGTCCACCTGGCATTTGCTGTAGCTCCCTGGGGGAACTAAGGTGGAGGAAGATACGGCTCAGGTGTGAGGATTTTCTTTTGTGAGATTTGTCAGCTCATCCAGCTGTTCTGCAGCACTGGTGTGGATGAAGGATACAGGGAGTTCAGTGTTTTGTTGTAGAGGAAGCCACAGCGGGTATTATGTATTTTGTCAGGTTTGTGGGATATGAAACAGTTCCCACAGCAATCATCAGCCTTTGTGGATACACTTTTCTAAGGAACACTTAATGAGATTGTCATTTCTCTTGGTCTCTCTATTGGTTCACATATTTGGATGCAAATATTCATAATATTTCAGGAATCCAGATTTAAGCTTTCCTGACAATATTGCACTCACAGTCACAACATTCTTGTTGGAAGCAGTGGCCAGCTCTGCTGCCCCGAACAACATTATTTTGCATCTAACGAAGAACTCTCAGACTTTGTAGACACCAGTGTTTTAATCATTCTGATGTTGGGTTTTAAAGTACCAAAGAAAGAAACACAAATGGTGAGTAACAGAAACACTTACTAAAGTGATTATACGGACATTCATAGCCCTGTATTGCCATGGTCAGCTAGAAAACTAAAGTTCACTTATGCAAAAAATACAAATTTACTTCTTATAAGTTAAACCTGATGGAGTTTCACATCAAGTGTGGGGCACATGAAGAAGAACCTGTCTCCCTCTCCATTTTCTGCTCTCACTGATGTAAGAGTATTACAGAATCTGAGGATGGGCCAGGTGAAGTGATGCATACCTCTGATCCCACTACTGGGGAGGCAGAGGGTACGTGGACCATTGTGAGTTCAAGGCCAGAACTACATAGGAAGTTCCAGGCTAGCCAGAGCTACAAACTGAGAGCCTGTCTTATAACAAATAAATAAACAAGCCAAACCACCACCATCACCACCACCACCACCACCACCACCACCACCAATCATGATCTCATGTCAACTCTGAGAATCTAAGAGTGGCTAAGTCATGTGTGCTGTGGATATTGCTCTGTGTAAATAAAGTTCTGATTGGCCAGTGGCCAGGCAGGAAGTATAGGCGGGACAAGAGAGTAGAGAATGCTGGGAAGTAGAAGGCTGGAGAGAGACACCACCTACCGCCGCCATGAAAAGCAACATGTAAAGACACTGGTAAGCCACAAGCCATGTGGCAAAGTATAGACTAACAGAAATGGGTTAATTTAAGATAGAAAAAGTAGATAACAAGCAGCCTGCCACAGCCATACAGTTTGTAAACAATGTAAGTTTCTGTGGTTTACTTGGTTGGGTCTGAGCGACTGTGGGACTGGCAGGTAAGAGAGATTTGTCCTGACTGGGCCAGGCAGGAAAACTCTAGCTACAAATGGCGCCCAACGTGTAGGCAAGAGTTTCCACCTAAAACCTGAAGAAAAAAAAAAAAAAGATTCTAAAACGGAGCTAAAAACAGCTTCCTAATTATCTCTCTCAAGTTAGCGGCAGCTTGCCATTTTGAGCTACTATGGCGGTTCCTGGCTTGTGCGTCTGACCTGTAGTGTGGTGGGAATGAGGAGTCTACAAACTGCATTTTACTCTGCTATGTGGTGGATGTAGCCTTTGCTAGTTAAAAAAAAAAAAAGGTTTCTGGGCTATGCACTGCTTTGATAGAACTGCTTCTGAGAGTTGATGGTACACATGGCTCCAGACCCAGAGCTGGCAGTAAACTGTACCGCCGCCATGTTGGGAAGCTGAGGTGGGGCGGAGCCAGCAGCCACAGCGGTATTTCAGTCTTACAAAGATGGATATTACACAGAGAATCTGGTTTGTCTTGTCTTTGGGATTTTTAACCACAGAAAAAGATTTGATCATAAAAGCTGTTGAGTTAAACAAATATGTAAATTTTAAAGGTACCTTGACTTCGAAATTTGGATATAAGGATATGTTGCTTTGGAAAGGAGTCTCTGCTTTTGTTTCCACAGAAAGCCAGAGGCTGTGGATTTGTTCCAGATTAAGATACATCAGGTTTGATCAGCCAACACCACCTGAAAGTTCTCCGAAGACACCATGGCCCAGATGATCCGACATCCAGAATGGTTTCAAGGCAACTGGCTCAGAGGTTTACCCTCACGGACTACTCCATAATCCTAAAATTTTCTTTGTGTCCCCATAAGATACAGCGCCCCCCTCCAGCAGGAAGTAGTAAGAAAAACTACGCCCACATTCCCAAAATTATCAAGCTGGCTTTGGAGATGGAATTGGCTCACTCCTTCTCTAAACCCAGACATATTGCTAAAAGAAAAGGTTAAGAGATTCTTGTGTCCCAAATCAGAAGAGCCCTCTGGTGTGGGACAGAGAAAAACCAATATTTTTATTTAAAACAGGTTGATTATAAATGCAATCTATTTCTAAAGATAAAAAGGGGATATTATATAGATATGATAGGATGAAAGGATAGATTAATGAACTTACTTCTAAAGAGCAACAACTCATTTAAAATGTTTTACATTGGTATAGATTTTAGTCTATTGATACAAACTTAAAGTTAATTTTGTTATACTGTGTGTATATTTCTAATCGTGTTTAAGGTATTATGTTTGTATAGCTCATTTTAAATTGAAATGGATAACTAAAAATAGATTAATAATTAGTCATCTATGATAATCATACTCGTACCCATGTTAGTTAAGTCTTCTAGGTATGCACAGAGATATTTCAGATAGATAGGTAATCTTCAAATACATCAAAGACCTACAGAATATGGCATTTAAAATACTTTTAAAATTTAGACTTTCTGGACAGTGAGACATGTCTGCTCCTGGCAGCACCAATTTACTTCAGAGAGGAGGATGGGCATTGAAGACACTTCATATGGAGTTTATCTTCACCTTGGCAAAAATAGCCATTTGGGCAAGAAACTGTTCTTGCCTGGACTGCTCGATCACCTGGACATGCAGGACCCATAGAAAGGTGACCACTAAACTTTGCTTGACAAAATGGTCCTTCAGGTTCCTGTTTCACAGAGGAAACTGCCAGACATTCTACAGGACACTGAGAGAAGTGACCGAGAGACTCTAGCCCTGTGGGCTAAAGACAGATGCCCCAACTTTACAAAGGAACATTAGGTGACTGTTCAGGCTGCCAGCTGTCTCTGTCTACCCTGCAAAATTCCCGAAAAATGCTTGCATCCTTCTTCCGGTTCTCAGGTAATATTATATCCTTCTGAGGTCTTTGATGTGGTTGAAGGCTAGATAGTTATAATTTCCTCAGTTATGATAAAAGATAAGTTAGATATAAAACCTTAGACTCACAAATATAAGATAGATAGGATATCTTCTTTAATATTGTAACTGTAATTTTTGCTTGATAATTGTTTTGTTATATATAATTGTACTATATAAAAGTTAAAACCTTCCTTAAAAAAAAAGAAAAGGGGAAGTGCTGTGGATATTGCTCTGTGTAAATAAAGTTCTGATTGGCCAGTGGCCAGGCAGGAAGTATAGGCGGGACAAGAGAGTAGAGAATGCTGGGAAGTAGAAGGCTGGAGAGAGACACCACCTACCGCCGCCATGAAAAGCAACATGTAAAGACACTGGTAAGCCACAAGCCATGTGGCAAAGTATAGACTAACAGAAATGGGTTAATTTAAGATAGAAAAGGTAGATAACAAGCAGCCTGCCACGGCCATACAGTTTGTAAGCAATATAAGTTTCTGTGTGCTTTCTTGGTTGGGTCTGAGCGACTGTGGGACTGGCAGGTAAGAGAGATTTGTCCTGACTGGGCCAGGCAGGAAAACTCCAACTACACATGTGGTGCTGGCTTAGAGTTCCTCTCAGGGTTGCGGCTAGGCTGTGTGCCAGGACCGACTGTGGTTATTTCAGAGATTTTTTTGGCTTAGAGATTCTATTTCCAAGATCACAGTTGTTGGTAACTGGCAGCTCCGATTCTCATGTAGACCCCTTCATCCGGCTGCTTGCAGCCTGAAGCCTGGCAGCTTGCTTTCCTCAGAATGAGTGATCCAAGAGAGAGGAGACAGCCATGAGGCAAAAGTCAGTCCTTTGTCACCTCATCTCCACATGACAGATGCTCACTTCAGCATTTATGTGTTGCACATATGGAACCAGGTACCATGTGGGAAGGGCGTATGGGAGGGTATGAAGCTAAGAGATGGAGATCACAGAAGCAGTCTTGGAATCTGACAACCACAAAGAGTAAACATAGCAACTGGTCATGCACCTCTTCCAAAACACTCCATTCTTCATTCAAGAAGAAAGTGTTTGGATTACATTTTGAGAACGGACTCGTTAGGATGGTTCATTGCAGAGCACCTGGCTTTGACCTCTGGCAGGTGATTGGCCCCCCTGCGCTTCGGGGTCCTCAGGACTCTCGTTATGAAGGTTAGATGAGTTATCAGATGGACAATGCTGCAGGAGTGCCGGGGGCACTTTAAAGGCTGGTTAGCCCTTGGTTGACTCTACCCCTTGGCACTGAGCAAAAGTGCAAGCTGCCGAGAATCAAAGCAAAGCATTCTTTGAAGAGCTGGGAGACACCACCTTTCCTGCCATCTCTTGTATTTCTGCAGCTTGTGTGGAGATGACCTGTTTAGTGTGGACTCCCTTTAAAACTCAGGTTGTCACAGAAGAGACCATGTTTTGCACATTCGCTGATTCCTGCATGCATTCATTCATCCAGCTAGTTCTTAAACTAATCAGTGAATTCTTCAGTACTGACTTTATTTACCAGGTACTAGGAAAAAGCTGTGAATGGGAATGTAAAGGTCTCTGCTTCCATTGAGTTACACACTAAAAGAGAAAGCCAGAGCTGGGCAGTTGTGGCGCAAACCCTTAATCCCAGTGCTGAGGAGGCGGAAGCAGGTGGGTCTCTGAGTTCCTGTTCAGCCAAGGCTACACAGAGAAACCTTGCTAGCACAGGAGCTGGAGAGGAACCCTAAACAAACAAGAGATTGCATATTCTGATAAAATGTGTGACAGCCTAAGCAGGCCCAGGATGGCCTGACAGTGGCAGAGTACAAAGGAGACCCTTGATGCCATTTCATGTCCCCATGGTGCTAAGCATAGGGGCTAAGGAAGGAACTGGTAGGAAAATCCCATACCACAGCAATCCCTCAAGGGAAACAGGATTATTATTGATCATTTACTAGAGGCTAGACCCAGCAGTGATGACCATAACTCTGTGTGCTGAATTCCATAAATTATGCCATGTAATTCTCTCTATCCTGAAATACAGACAGCAGTTTCCTTTTACAAACTAGCAAGGGTTCTAGAGCTTGAGTAACTTGTTCAAGGTCACACAGAGAACACTAGAATACAGATTTTACTCAAGATTCAAAGTCAGGCTTTTGGCCATAATGTGGGAGCTGATAAAAATCTTCTAAAAAAACAGCTAATTCAGGAAGAGGAACAGTGCTGTGCAGCGAGGCTCTGGGAGTTTGGGGCGAATGTAGTCTACTGAAGGAGACGCTATCAATTAGACCTGAGTGTAAAGACGCAAGCCTGCAGCATAAAAATGACTCTTTGCTACTGATTGCTCTGTGCCTCCTAGAGTTTGTCCAATCCCACTTACTCTGTGTGGCTGAGCAAGGGACTTACCTCTGTCACATCTCTTAGCTTGGCAAGTAGAGATGCCAGGAAATGCCAAGCCTGAAATATTGCATATGACCTTGGCAAATTAGAATGATGTCTTAATATTTTTAATGAGCCTCAAACTACTTGCGGGTGGTCAGGGGGTTATGTACCTTCCTTTGCCCCTCACAGGAAAGGGATCATCATATGGTGTATGCTTATGGGTTTAGATTCAGCTGGAAAAGCTCAGGACATACTAGGACTCCATCCTGACAGCCTGCAGCCAGAGGGTGGAGGCCATGAGCCGGTAGTGACTCTTCACCTTGATGTCACCTGAGCTGTGCCTTGAGTTTCAGTTGCGATAAGACACTCTTTGCCCCTGAGAACCATTCTGGTTGCTTTTTAGCAACCTTGCCTGCTGTATAAACAGTTTGGCAGAGAATGGGAGTGTGATAGAGGAAGCAGTTGGCTGCTGACGTCAGCACTCCACCAGGCTTGCCGCGCTCAGCTATAGGTAAAGCTGAGGATACTGCCAGATGCCGTGCAGAACTCTTTAGAACTAGGTGGATGTTAATCGCTGTCAGCCCTTAAACTAGCTCTTAGACTCCAAGTTCAATAGTCCAAGTTAAAGTCTGAAATTGAAGACTAGAAGGTGGACTTGGCACCATTATAATTTGAATAACACATGCTCCTACCAAATTTAACAATCTCAAAGAAAACAATGAATAATAATAATAAAACCTATAGTTTGGTTGCAGTCATTTTACGGTGACGCCACTCCACAGTTGTGACTTAACGGTGTCCCCACAGTGGACACACTGAAAACAGGCTTTGATTTCCCACTTGCCCCATTATGTAAACTCCAGCACACTTTGTGCTTTTGTTTGCTTATTTGAGACTAGTTTTTGTTTTTAAGTAAGTTTTTGGCTTACAGAACAACTGAGAAGAGTGTAGGGAAGAGCACACCCCTGGGCCTTTGGGGGACACTCGGGACCAGCCTCTAGCACCTGTAAGGTTCTCTTGGTTGGGTCCGACTTTGGGCCATTGGGTAACTGAGCTTCCACGGATGTGACAGTGTCTAAGGAAACAACTGTGGGGAAGGATTTATTTTGGCTCAAAGTTTTTGGGGCTTTGGGCCTGGTTATGTGACTCTAGGCTTTGTCTGGAGACACAATAGTGTAGTGGGCTACAGGTGGATAGTGCAAAGTGGTTTCCTTCGAGTACAGGAGGCAGAATAAAGAGGTAGGTGAGGTCAGGGAAAAGCTGCATCCCTGGGGGTTGCTTCCTCAAACCAGGCTCTGCCTCCAATCCATCCAGTGGGAACACCACAGGAGGTGTCCTGGTTGAGGAGCCTTGATCCTCTATCCTCTCCACAGTGCCGCCAGAGGGTGACTAGGCCTCTAACACACAACCGTTGGGAAGGTCTTTTCCTATTTAAACTACCACAGCGATCATGAAAAACTGCTCTCAGCACTTATTTATGTACAGGGCTTTGTGTGTCCATAGGTTTTCTGCTCATTGCTGTATCCTATGATAACAGTCCACATAGGCTCCTGAGTTATTTTTCTTATTCTTTTCCTTCTTTTTCCTTCTTCATTTTCCCTCCCCATTCTTCCTTTTTCTTCTTTTTCTTTTGAGATGAGATTTCAGCATGTTGCCCAGGCTGGCTCTAAATTCCTCCCAGCCTTCAAATTGATCCTCTTGCCTTGGGTGCCCCAGTGTCTAGGAACACAGGTACATGCTACCATTCTATGCCTAGACCATTAAAAAAAATCAGTTTGTTCATTTTCCTATAGTTGAGGTGTAAATTTGTTTGGATTTCTATTAGGATGGCATTGAACCTTCTAGATCAAATTGAAGAGTGTAGCTGCGTGTGGTAGTTCACGCTTATAATCCCAGCCCTTGGGAGGCTGAGGCAGGAGGACTGCCACAAGTTCAGGGTCAGCCTGGGCTACTTGGTGAGTTCCACACCAGGCTGGACTACAGTTTTATATTGCGAGAGTCTGTCTCAAACAAAAAGAAAGTTGGGAAGAACAGTATTAAACCTTCAAATCCATGAGCACGGAAGTCTCTCCACTTAAGTTACTGTTTATTGATACATGCTAACAATCTGTTATTAATTGTTCATTTTGATCATAAACTGGAAGTAAAAACTGACACAGCCGTCTCAGTATCTATCACTTATTAGTTTTCTGTTCCCCGCTCTTGGTGCCCCCCCCCCCATTTTTGTCTTCTCAAGTCTCTGCCTTTTGTAATGGTAACCAGGCATCTCAGGACTCCATGTTCTTCCCCTTGTTGGCAAATGAACTGAGCTTCTCTTTAGAATTCTGTTTTGTAGTAAACACGTCACACGCAGGCACACTGTCATGCAAGTACCACTGTCCCGACATCAGACACAGACGGTGGGTTTGGTATAATTCCTGAGGATCTGAGGAATGGTCAGTAAGTACAGGCTTCAGCTAAGACTCCCACCAGACTGCCCTCTAGCAGGAAAGCCAGCCAGGGGCTTCTCTCTTGCCATCGAAGTCCTGCATGGCATTTATTCCCAACAAACAGGTGTTTTACACACCGAAAGAAAACCTGTTGTTTCTGTTGCCACCTTCAGAAACCACCTCAGAATTACCAAGGAATTGGGGGTTCCCTTTCAGGGTTCTTAGACTCTTTAATAAATAATTTGAAAACAGACTGGAAGGAAATTTGAGAGCACTTTTATTAGTGTTTGAAAGACACAGGGTGAGCAAACAGTACGATTTCAGCAGCTGCTGGGGGGCGGGATGGAAGAGGGGAGAGAGAATCATCCCCTTTTTGAGTTAGGGTACAAGACAGCAGCAGTTGAGGTTGGCAGGAAGCCACAAGGAGGAAAAGGCAGAGTGCTTCAGCAGATGGGTGGAAAGCCCAGAGTGACAGGGTCATGCTTAGCCCTTTGCCCAGGAGAAGCTTCATTTCTGAGTAACCTGGGGAGGTGGGGGCTCCACAGCAGAGGCTCTGTAAGCAGATCCACTGAGGGGGCTCTCGGAAAGGATAAATCCATTATCTCATTAGGGGGATAAGATAATTATTCCTGTCCTGTCTCAGCATGTTTTCTGGTGAATCAGATTTCCCATGGTGGGTGGACTCCCTGCCAGGCCCAGCTGTGTTAACTCTTAAGGGGAGAGACAGTAGTTTGTAATGTTCTAATCTTTAGAACAGGCCAGAGGCAGTTAGTTCATCCTTTTGACCAGGTCCAAGAAGTTGATATGTATCTTTCTAGTGTTACCAGGGAAACAGGAGATCAAAAACCAACAGGAAAGGAAGAGGTCCATCCTCCTTGGCCTCCAAGGCTACTAATCCTTATGTAGCTATCTAAATGAGCTACATCTATTGGATAACCTGCTTCAGCTTCTACATCAGCATTTCAGTGTGTGTGTGTGTGTGTGTATATGTGTGTGCGCGCGCGCGCTTCCTAAGCATCAGATCCAGGCTTTCAAGCACTCCAAGCAGGCATTACCACCTAGCTGTAGACCCCATCTGAGTTTGTATTCCTCTATGATGGACCTGTTTCTTAGCTGCAGATTCTCCAACTGGTCTCTTTTAGCCTTTGCAGAATTGAAGAGAGCTGGAGCCTTGCTCTGGAGTGGGGTTTGGCTAAAGGAATGCTGTGGCTAGCTGGTTTCCACTCAGACACTAACACTTTCTACACATCAGTGGGAGGCTTCGAGTATTCGGCGTCTCTGTGATTACTGGAGCGGCACTGTGCCCTCCTCCTCTGCATCTGCAGCTTGGCTGTTTGGCAGAGAGACCCAGCCTCTGGCCCATCTTAGCATGCAACATGCCTTCCTTACTTAGTTTATTCATTTCTAGCTTTTGATTTAAAGTGAAAGTGATTTGCCCTCTCATTTGATTACTTAGAGGCCACATTTAGGTTATTAGCCTAATTTTAATATTATTGAGTTTCCAAGAATTGTGAGGCCCAAGGACAGAAGACAAGCAGGGGTAGCTAGTCTGGAGCAGTCAGAACACACATGGGACTTTCCAGTTACGTTCAGACTTCCATAGGCCCAGCTCACAGCATGTCAAACCCATTGCAATGGTAACAGCACCAGAGATGACTAACTACAGATCAGCATAAAAATGAAGAAGATAACGAAGTTTGAATGTCACAGAATTATCAAAAGGAGCCAAGAAGACAGGAAGTGAGTGTGTGCTGCTGGCCACATGGCATGGGGACTTGCTCAGGTGGGGTTGTCACCAACCTTTGGTTTTTCAAAAGCACAGTATCTGCCAACACAATAAAGCAAACCCAGGAAACCTTCATTTACCGAGAGTGGATGTGGCAGGCCCCCCGACTCCCCCCATGTCACTGTTGCCGTTCATCACACTTGATGTACATTTACTTACCTACACTGAAGCATGTTATGCAGATGCAGGTATATAAATAAGAACATAAAGGTGGTGTTGGGGTTTTTTGACTCTTTTGTTGCCCCCCCACCCCCAGCTCCCAAATAAATTCTCTCTCACGTGGTGGCTTATTAGTACTTATGAATGCCCTGCCTTAGCTTGGCTTGTTTCTAGCCAGCTTTCCTTAACTTGTCCCATCTACCTTCTGCTCTGGGCTTCTTCAGTTCTCTTTCTTCTGGAAACCTCACTCTTACCCCTGTGGCTTGCTGTGTAGCTGGCCCCTGGAGTCTCCTCCCAGAGTTCTCCTTCTATTTATACTCTTTGTCTGCCAGCTAGGCCTCTCCCTCTCCTGCCTTGCTATTGGCTGTTCAGTTCATTATTAAACCATCAGGTGTTTTACACAGCACAGTAACACAGCTTCACAGAGTTAAACAAATGGAACATAAACAAACCAAAACCCAGCCACACACCTGATGGCATGTTCTCCATCACTTACTTGTGGATGCTTGTCTTCCCCATCACGCTCGTGACTGACTTCCCCAGAAAGGAACACTTTTGCCTCTTGTATGAACTTTGAGCCATTTTCCATCCTAAAGTTTAAGTTTTTGGCAAGTTTACAAAACGTCTTCATAACATTTCCGCACATGTGTGTAGCTCTATTTTCCTCAAGCTTACCTATCCTGGTCCACACTTCTCCCTGGCCCCTCCCTCCACACAAGCAGTCCCTGAGCTAGTGGAATGCTGTTCAGAGGGTCCTTGCCCACAGCCATGTCTTGAAAAGGTTTCCTACATTTTCCTCTAGCAGTTTCAAGTCTTACACACACACACACACACACACACACACACACACACACAAAGCACACATAATTAAAAATAATAAAATCTTTGAAAAGAATCGATGGCATATAAAATATTCTATTAAAAATCATAAACTAAAAAAAAAATCATAAACTCTAAAGTCAGAAAGATTGGCCAAATAAACACATGGGAATGAAACTGCGCAGCATTCAGAGTAGTCTTACTTGACACAAATTCCAGCAATCTTAAGTGATCTCTAGTTGAAAAAGGAAGATTCCCTTAGGAATGCTACTGGTTAAATAGTTCAGTTTTTGAAGGAACTATTTTTAAATAAGCCTTAAATATACAAAAAAAAAAAACAACCCACCAACCTCCAGTGCAGTTGGCAGGCTGAGAAAAGCTTAATTACCCTCCTCCTCTGTAACCACCCAGAGAAAGCAAGCCGGCAACCACCAGGGTACTCATTACCTGCTGTGAGCACAGCCAAGTGGAGTCCCCACTGCTAAGTTCAGAAACTAAACAAGAAGGAAAGAAAAGAGAGAGAGGAGAGAAAGGCATGTGGACATTGGAAATAAAGGTATACAGAGGCAGGGGGCAAGGTGGGAACCTCAGCCTGGCTCCTGATGCTGACAAAATGAGGAACTATTCTAAAGAATTCTGTGGAAAATACAGAGGAAAAGGCTTTTATTCACTGTGGTTGAAATAAAATTTAAACAAAGGGTCGAGTAATTCACTGCAATTTCTGTAAATGCCTCTCCATGTGGGACCAGAGAATAAAAATTACATTTTGACTTTGAAAAGACTGTCAGGGTCAGTAAATGAAAATTTGAATAGCAAAACATGATGACCAGAAGACCCCCCCCCGCCCTTTTTTTTAAAATTGAGATGCAGAACTGTACAACATGTGTGTCAGTCTCCTAAGAACTAGTGGACAGTGGACATTACAGCAACTGTCCAAGGTATCATGTTCTGGCAAGACTTAGGGAGAGGCACCAAGCTGTGTGAGGATGACTGTGGAGAGCTGCTGTCTGTTTGCACATGAATTCTAGAAAGATATGTCCTTAACAGAAATGCTGAGTGATAAGCTTAACCGCAGCACACATCTGGGCATGGCCTCAGGAAAAACCCCGAGTAAACCGAATGGAAGAGCATTCTAGAATTCTTCAGGAAGACAAGTCTAAAATGGACTGCAATCGGCAGCAACCATTGTGGTCGGGGCAGACCCAACAGAAGAAAGGCCAGCACATGAGCAGGTGCTTTTCAGTTTCCAATGACTACAGTTCTGAAAGCACTGAGATCCTGATGTCGCTCACTGGTGACAGGTGACACCACATATCTATGTGGGAAGTGGTGTGTGGGAAGTGTCGTCACACAGAATTTCACTTTCAAATCCTGTAAGGTAGATATAATAGATTTTAAAACAAAATTAAAACCTGGCATGGTAGTGCATACCTGTAATCTAGCACTAGGGAGGTTGAGGCAGAGGATCAGGTGTCTTTCTTAGATACACAGTTCAAGGCCAGCCTGGGATAATGAGACCCCCTCAACACACACACAAAAGAACTAGATAAAGAAAAAGCCATCGACCTCATCTAGCCTAACGTCTGACTGGTTTCTGTTATCATTTCTATAGTGACAACTTATACTTGAAGGCTTATGGAGGATGATGTCATAATTTAGTATTAAACAGGATTAGGGAAACAAAATTCTCCCTCTGTTGGCTTTCAGATTATGTTTATTGAAGATACATTGTACCAAGCATTGCCTTTATATGATCTTTGGTAAGCCCCCAACAGTCTATAAGGACCAGATAACATCTTACCTAGTAGGAAATTATTTTACAAATGGAAATACTGAATATTGAATAATAATTAAAAATTAACCCATCAATATTAATATAATAACAATGAATTCTTTTACAAATTGTTTACCAGCCTGTAAAGAGCTGGAGATGTAGCTTGGTGATAGAATACTTGCCTGCTATGTGTGGGGCCCAGGGTTTGATCTTTAGCATGCAGCAAAGTTTTATATTTTAATCAGCTTAAATGGAGCCCCTCTGAGGATGCACATTGAGTACAGACACAGCTAAAAATAGGATGAGTGTTTCCCTTTTACAGTAAGAAAAGTGTTAATTAGCCCTCATGGCATTTCATAAGTAAAATGCCAGGACTTAAAACACAATTTTTTTCAGTCAGATTACCCAAGATTCCATTCACATGGTGGCTTTATGGTTTATTTTTATTAGCACCTCATTCTAACCAATTGAGCTAACTGGCCATGCAAAGTTTATTTTTAATTGCGTATGTGTATGTCTGTGTCTGTGTGGAGTATGAGCACATGAGAGCTGTTACCCCAGAGACCAGAGAGGGCATTGGACTCCCTGGAGCTGAAATTCCAGGTGGTTGTGAGTCACCCAATGTGAGGACCAAACTCGGGGCCTCTGGAAGAGCAGTACATGTTCTTAACCACTGAGCCATCTTTCCAACCCTAAAATAGTTTTGTTTTTTGTTTTTCAAAATGGGGTTTCTCTGTATAACAGCCCTGGCTGCCCTGAAATTTGCTTTGTGGACCAGGTTGGCCTCAAACTCAGAAATCTGCCTGTCTCTGCTTCCAGAGCGCTGGGATTAAGGGTGTGTGCCACCAAGCCCGGCTTAAAAGAAGTACATACTTTTAAAATGAAGGTTTCTTAAAAAACAAAACAAAACAAAACAAAACAAAACAAAAAAAAAACCCCACCATCCCTAAATAGTTTTTGCAGATATGCAGACTTGACCATGATGTAAACTTGGGCCATGATCTTTCCTTTTCGATTGTCTAAAACTAAATCTAGATGCAGCAGAGGCCAGGCTGCTCTATGAGCTCCATCTATGAGTTCTGACATGCACCAAGGTGTCTGTCTGGTCCATCTTTAAAGCCATGGCTAGCAGAATGCTCGCTCCACAGCTGGTTCCCAGAGGGCTTGGCTCAGAGCTCCATGAAAAGGTTGTTTTAAGTTTAAAGGAAAGCAAAGCCTGCACACTTCACTCAGGGGGAAGCGAGAGGGACAGCTAGCTTGTGAGGAAAGGAAGAGAAGCCAGTGGCGTCCAGACCGCATGGACAGCCTGGTGGAAGAATGCAAGGGGACAGTCCCTCCTCAGAGCCCTGGGCTTCCCTAATTTCAGACTTAGTGATCAGGTTAGGGGTTTGCAATAAGCAGATCTGAAGGTAGAAAGGCATTGTGCCATCCCTGCCCTCTATCTTACAGGGAGGTGGCATGTTGTCAAAGTACGAAATTAACGTTGCCTTGGCTTTCCTTTTCGCTTTCCTTTTCGCAGTGCTGGGGATGGAAACCCAAGGCTTTGCAGGTGCTGGGCAAGAGTTCTACCACTGAGCCACAGCCAGATTTGATTTATATTGTTCTAGACCATTTCCCTTCTTGTACTGCCTAGGCCAGTTGGGGGTCTGGTTCTCTCAGGGGTCACCTGATCTTGAGGGGAGCTTCTGATCTTTTTTAAGCTTTATTTTATTATGTATATTGGTATTTTGTCTGAATGTATGTCTGGTACCAGGGAGGCCAGAAAAGGATGTCATGTCCCCTGGAACTGGACTTACAGACAGTATGAGCTGCCAGATGGGTGCTGGGAAATGAACCTGGGTCCCTGGGAAGAGCAGCCACAGCGCTCTTGATCATGGAGTCATCTCTCCTGCCCCTGATTTACATTTTTAAAAGAAATATTATTACTATTAGCACATTCACACAGGTCTATATTATACAAAGAGCACTCCCTCCCACTCCTGCACCCCGTCCCTGGTTTTTCAAGACAGGGTTTCTCTGTTTTTCCCTGGCTGTCCTAGAACTCACTCTGTAGATCAAACTCGGAGACCCGCCTGACTCTGCCTCTGGAGCGCTGGGATTAAGGACATAAGCCACCACGGCTGGCTTCCTGGCCTTCTCAGGAGTCCCTCCTGTCCCCGGGCAGTTTTCACATGCCGTGTGTCCATAGATGGTTTTACAGAGCTAGATAATGTCTAGGAACCACAAATGAAAGACAGCATGGTGTTTGTTATCTGAGACACTTAATTCGCTTGAGATGATGCTCTTCAACTGCACCTAGTCTCCTGAAGGTGACAGGACTTCCTTCTTGTTGGCTGGAAGGGGTGATGTCTGTACCGTTTCCTTCAGGCACTGCTGCTGTCAGTCACTGGGCTGATTCCACACTTCCTGACTGCGGCGCAGAATGCCGCAAACACGTGGGCAAGGGTCTAATGGGCAATCTGTGAGCACCGGCTTTTCAGCACTCCTCTCCGGCTTTTCAGCACTCCTCTCCCGCAATGGGAATCCCATGCTAATGATATTTAAGTGGTCTGCATTAGTTTAAAAGTTTGCTAATTGATTCACTGGTTGTCTCTGGGGAATGGAGCAAGAGACTGTTACTGGTCCTGTTTGTTATCAGTCCTTTTACATTCCTTGGCGTTTAAAAGCAAGCTTGTTATTGACTCAGTAAGTGCATGCATATGTGTACAGTTATGCTAGACTAAAGTAGCACAGTCCAGGTCTAGGGAAATGGCTGTGTGCTTAAGGTGCATGTGTGCAAGTGTGAGGAAGCAGCTGAGATCCCAGGACCCTTATAAATGCTGGGTGAGCATGGCAGCCCGCCTGTAGTTCTAGCCTTGGAAGGCCGAGGCAGTGGGTTCCCCAGGATGGCTAGCCAGACCAGCTGCGTCTGCAAACTCTGGGTCTGCTTGACAGACAGACATGGCCTCAGTGACCGAGGGGAAGAGTGATTGTGGAGAGTCCCTACACCAAGCCTCTAGATTCCACATGGACGCACATCCACATGTGTGCTCCTCCCCCATGCACCCCCACACACTGCATACACATGCCACACATACATGTACACACACACACACATACGGGGGGAAGGGGAGCAGAGACAGACAATACAAAACTTGTGGAGACCACAGTTGACTATCTTTGCATGTGATATTCATCCTTTATGAACTCTGCCCAGTTCCTATCAATTGGAGAGTCAATCACTTGAGACTTTTGGGAAAAGCAGACTTTAAAAAGCACGGCTTAAAAATACTATTTAGATCAGAACATCTGCAACTTCAAACTCCATACATTAAAAATCCCACTGTTCTGAACTGACTGTAAATAAAGGAGCTCACATATATAAAATGTGTACTTAAACAAATGACAGCGAACAGTCTAGTTCTGGTTTTTTACATTTTATTTGTGTGTGCGTTGGCACACACACGTGCCGCAGCGCATGTGTGGAGGTCGGATGCACGGAGGAGGAGTCTGCTCTTCACCATGTGTGCTCTGGACTTAAACTCAGGCCTCCTGGATTGTGGCAGCGCCTTTATCTAGTGAGCTGGCTCACCAGGCCCAAACTTGGGTTTAAAAAAAGATCTTGACTAATGTCACTTTTAGAGACTTTGTGTTGTTTTTAACTTTGGTTAGTTTTTAAACATCATTGGGATTTGCCAGAAAGTGAGGATTTGTAATAGATGGCTTTGCTTTCAAGTGAAGCCCATCTGTATGGTGTAGAGATGCCGCTGACTCGCAGCTTAGCTGTGGCCTGCAGGAATCTTTTCTGGGGCACGTGGGGTCTCTTTTGGTGGAGTGTTTGTACTGTACTGCCTTGAGTGTCCCCGGTCTCCTAAAATAGACACACCAGGTGCCTTTGTTACTATAAGTGTTACCTTAAACACAGTGTTGGTTAACACTGTGTAACGTTGTCTATCTTTGGAAGTCTCTCACATACCTCATTTATCAAGGTTATACTTTGAGAATAATTTTATAGTTTGATGACATGCTGCTGTAAGGCCCGAAGCGCAGAAGACATGCAGGTCCCAGAGATGCCTACTGAGGTCCAATCCCATACTGTAGGATGAAGCCGGATGAAGTTCAGTGGATGTTAGTCAGGGCTCACTGAGGAACAGCACAGATAGAATGGGTATATACATTAAAATGGGCTCTAGTAGAATGGCTAACAGGAATTATAGGAAGGTAATATTAAGACTATCTTTGATGGGTGGCGGCAGCGGCGGCAGCGGCGGCAGCACACGCCTTTAATCCAAGCACTAGGGAGGCAGAGCTAGGCAGATTTCTGTGAGTTTGAAGCCAGCCTATTCTACAGAGCGAGATCCAGGACAGGCACCAAAACTACACAGAGAAACTCTGTCTCGGGAAAAAAAAAAAGAATTAAACTTTGGAGCTAGAGAGATGGCTCAGTGGTTAAGAACACTGGATGTTCTTCCAGAGAACCCAGGTTCAATTCCCAGCACCCACATGGCAGCTCACAACTGTCTGTAACTCCAGTTCCAGGAGATCTGACACCCTCACACCAATGCAGATAAAATAAAATAAAATAAAATAATTTTTTAAAAAAAGACTATCTTTGGGGCCAGACAGTGGTGGTGCACACCTTTAATCCCAGCACTTGGGAGGCCGAGGCAGGAGGATCTCTCTGAGTTCAAGGAGAGTCTGATCTGCATACCAAGTTGCAGGCAAGCTGGTGCTACATAGTAAGACCCTGTATCAATCAATCAGTCAAACAAACAAACAAACAAACAAAACAAAACAACAAATATCTTTGGAACTAGAAAGATGTCAACACTTCCTGCTCCTCCAGAGGACTAGGTTCAGTTCCCAGCACCCATTTGGGAATCTTAAATTCCTGTCATGCTAGCTTCAGAGGCTCTAGCACCTTCTGGCTGCTTTGGATACCTGCACACCCATGGCATGCACACACTGCAGCAAACAGACACATAAATGAAAAAAATTACAAGTATTTTTTAAAAGTATCTTTGTATGTACATGCTGGTGGAACCAGTTTCAGCATCTACTTTATTTCCACCTTCCTTGGAGACTTCTTTTTCTTTCTACATCGAGAAATTCTGAGAATGAATTCACTAGTTATTAGTGTAATATAAAAATCATGTTTCTTGTCTAGGCTGTATTCCTCATATGGCCACCTAAGTCTGTCTGTTCTGGAAGTCTCTATTCTATTTTCCATCATTTTAGCATCCATTTTTTTGAGACAGGGTTTCTCTGTAGCTTTGGAGCCTGTTCTGGACTAGCTCTGTAGACCAGGCTAGCCTTGAACTCACAGAGATCCACCTGCCTCTGCCTCCCGAATGCTGGGATTACAGGCGTGCACCACCACCGCCCAGCTAGAGGTAAGTATTTTTGCTTTAAGCTCCAGATTATTAAGGTGTTGATTATCAAGGTAGTTTACAAATATCAAATATCGATGGCTATTTTTCTGCCTACATAGAAATACCAAATTTACATGACCATGTCCTTGAGGATTCAGAAGGCTGGAGAAGGAGTCCAGGGTAGCCAGTCACTTAGCAGTGTGGTCATTTAAAAACTACAACGTCTGGGTAAATATAGACAGAAACACAAAAGATTCTCAGTGTGGAATAAGTTACTCTTTAGTATAGACACAGAAGCGTTCCTTATCTCTGTGTGTATATGTATATATGTGGGGGGAGAGAGGGAGAGAATATGTCCTGTGTGTGTGTGTGTGTGTGTGTGTGTGTGTGTGTGTGTGTGTGTGTATGTTTGGGTGCACGTACTATGTGCTATATGAGCTCAGATGACACAGAGCTCAGCAACCAGGCCACACTGGCTGGCCAGTGAACCCAGCGATCCTTCCGTCTTTGCCTCCCCAGGGCTGGCATTACAGGTGTGCACTGCAGACATTGCTGTGCCCAGATTTGTACATGGGGTACAGGGCTCAAACGTGGGTTCTCAGCTTGCAAAGCACGCACTTTGTCAACAGAGCTCGCTCCTCAGCTCCGCAACAGAGCAGTCATCTGTTACCACCGGAACTATGTGGTGGTCGTTTTGCTTTGATGGGGATTGATTCTAGAGCCTTCTGCATGCCAGGCAAGTGCACTGTCACTGAGCTCTGACCCAGCTCCAGGAAGACTTGGTGTTAGAAGGAAATAATAATGTATTACTGTTATTTACTTGTTGTATTCTCTCCCCCAAGAGCTGTGCCTCATCCATGCTAGGCAAGTGCTGGATTCCCAGCCCTTCATTAGTCTCCTCTTGTAAAATAAATTTTTCAGGTTAGCATTCAAAGTATGGGTTTTATCATGGCATCTTCGTACATATATGTCATCATACTTTGTTCTCACTTGCTTACCCTCTCAGTTCTTAGACATTTTCTTAACAAGTTAGTATTACAAGAAGATACCAGTATACACCCACCAAAGAACTGGGCATGGTGGCATAGTGAATGAGGAAGCTGGGGCAGGAGGATCATTTGAGGCCAGCTTGGACAACATTAAGAAAACCTTGATTCAAAGCAAAAACCCTTGACAAAATGTGGCAGAGCAGGCAGGTGCATACACAATGTACTCCAGGAACCCCTGGCAGCTTCCCATAAGACTAAATACATGCTGGCTGTGGTGGGCACACCTGCAATCCCAGCACTCAGGAGGCAGAAGCTGGCAGATCTCTGTGAGTTCAAGGCCAGGCTATATAGTGAATTCCAGGACAGCCAGGGCTACATAGTGAGACCCTGGAACAGAACAATAACAAAAAGACTAAACATATACCTACTCTAACCCATTACCTCCTCTTCTAAGTATTTACCCACGAGAAATGGAAACACGTGTAGAATGACTCATGGATGTTCACAGCAGCTTTCTTCCTCTCGGTGAAAACTTGGACACAGCTCATATGTCCATCATGAGAATGAACAAGCTATGTAGTAATAGAGGGAAAACTATTCTGCAATGAAAAAGAGCGTGTTATTAATATGTATAGCATGAGTGAATCTCCAAAACACTGTGCCGAATGGACAGAACCTTACCTAGAAGAATACATGTAAATATAAAAAGTTTAGAAAGACACAATAACAGGTATTTAGAAGGAAGTATACTGACATCAGTAAGTCACTTTAATGTGCATGAAAAATACGGTATACTGAGTCAATCAACAGATGAAGAGCATAGTGTTAATGGCAGAATCTAAGCACTGGGTATATGAATTTCAGTGGAAAAGAATGTAGTGAGTCTTTTTCTGTCCCACCAGCCAGCTCCCAAATAATAACACAGAGACTTCTTAATTATGAAAACTTGGCCTTTAGCTTAGGCTTGTCTCATTAGTTCTTATAACTTTAATTAACCCATATCTTTTAATCTACGATCTTTGTGTGGCTCAGTCACCTTTACTCTGTACTGCCCACCCTGCTTCCTCTGCATCTGACTGGCAACTCTGCCTCCCTTCTTCCCAGAATCCTCTCTGCCTCGAAGTCCCGCCTACACCTCCTGCCTAGCTATTGGCCATTCAACTTTTTATTACACCAATCACAGCAACACATCTTCACACAGTGTACAAATATCCCACAACAAGAGTATCTTAGCTTTTGTGTAATTTGAAATTTCCACAATGGACTAGTGACTAATGGAAACATTGACAACAGTCTTTCATGAAGAGAAGTACAATCATGTGGAACCCATGTCATTTGCTCAATGTGTTTCTAGTAGGAGGTAGGTTTTCCCAGAGTAATGGATGTTGTTGGGGCTCCTCAGTTCATTACACTGTTTGATTTATATCAATGGGAAGTTAGCTTGATGTCAACTCATTGTTTAAAATTCCTTTAGCCTTGGGAGGTCTTAAAATTGCCAAGCATGGTGGCCATACCTTTAATGCTAGTACTCTATAGCCAGAGACAGGAGGATCTCTGTGAGTTCGAGGCCAGTCTGATCTATATAGTGAGTTCCAGGACAGCCAGAGCTATGTAGAGGACCTGTCTCACTTCCTCACCTAAGACAACAACAACAAAAGACCCACAAAAGAACAGGGTAAACCATCACTTTTTGTTCAATGGCCGAAGTTCTTTCTCTGGCCTCTGTTCCTAGAATACATTTGAGGGCCTACCACAACTTAAAAGCCAGGTATTTGAAAGAATGGAATTTCTATGTAAACTATACTGTTAAAATAAATTAGGAAAATAAAGCACAACTTTCCCTCCTCAGAGATTTATTTAAATTTTAGTGAATGCACATATGCTGTTCAAGCTAGAGAGAAGGACTCTGCAATCTGCTCCAGACTTTGCCTGGTGTCTGTGAAGAATTCAGAGAGCAGGAGGAAAACTGAAAGGCAATTACACATACATCAGACATTTTAGCTGACTTGATATTAACTCTCCAAATCACTCAGTTGTTACAACTTTACATTTAGCCAGGGTCTCTGAACCCCATCCAGAGTGAGTGCATGCTGTGACAAAGGTCCAGGTTCACGGATTTCAGTGGCATGGCACAGTGGCACTCTGGACGACAGCGCTCACACATCCAAGTTCTTTCTGAAGTACTTCCTACCCTGACTCCATACCTTCCCAGCAGCACATAAACTTGGAAGTGAACCAACACCATAGCTGTCCTCCAACCTCCACACACTCCCTGTCCCAACAAATAAATGCATAATTTAAGGGAACACTCATTCTAAGTGAAGATGCACTGGAGTCTCTTCAGTGAGTACTGTGCTGAGCATGGGCACAGGCACGGGGCAGCGCTTTTCAAAGCAGATGACCATGCAGTGTGGGAGACACACAGAGGTGACGCAGGTTAGTGTAAAAGGAAAAGACACGCCTCAAAAGAGGATTCAGGAGCCAGGAAGAGAACAGCCGTTAGAGCAGACAGCAGTAGGAGGGTGCCATGTACAGACAGCCGGGGAAGAAACTACTGCATGGTGGTGTCTGCAGCCCTCGAAGGAACAGACCTGAGCACACAGGATTCAGCAGGAGGAAGATCACATGGGGACACTCTGGCAAAGAGGACACAGCCTGTTCAGTTCAGTCTGCTTTTGGGAGAAAGGTGACAGGGTGTCCTGCTAGGACAACTTCACTCTGTGATCTTGTACTTACCTTGTACTACTTTTAGTCTTGGGTGACCTTGTAGCAGCTAATTAGAACTCACAGAAAACCTGGGATACTGTAGGTTTCCCTTCAATGTCAACCTGGTCAGTGTGAGCAAAAAGTAGTTGCTGAGATTGTGCTGATGGGGGCAGCAGGGAGACTTCTGCTGTGAACCCCAACCCTGGAGCATTAGGAGCAAGGCACCAGGTGGCATTAGTTAGATCTGTGAACCCCAACCCTGGAGCATTAGGAGTGAGGCACCGGGAGGCATTAGTTAGATCTCTACAAGAGAATGAAAGAGCCAGTGCTGTGTGGGCATTACCATCCGACTCCGGGTGGTATTCCTAGAGGTTGCTAGACAAACAACAGCCCACAGAAGAAACCAGCCCATCAACTCCACACAGTCCACTAGGAAAAAGAATACTGTCAGGTAGAGGATTTGCCTTCTTTATTTTTAGTTAAATGTGCTATTTTAGACTTAAAATCCTTATGATTGAAGGAGATGGGGGTGATCAGGAATCAGCGTTGCTCGACATCACCCGGGCAGACACATGCTGAGGAGACATCACCCACTGCCATGATCCCATGGGCTAGGAACTGCTCAGTGGAATCTCCCGGAGTTAACTGATGGAAATGTCCCACCTTCCAGAATTTCTGTTACCTTAGGAGGGCTCTGCCCAGCCTGCTGAAACACAGCTGTGGTGCTGTGATGTGCAGACGCCCACACTGCCAATGTCAGGAAGGATGTACTTTTAAACCTCTAATTTATCTAATAATGTCTTTGGTGATTTGTGTAGGTTTGGCATTGTAATCAAAGTGCTTCCTGGCTTGGTTTATTCAGTTTGCGGCCTTAAAATGTATACTGTCCTGCTATGCATACCACCAAATTGACTGAGAAGAGCTCCGCCCTTGATATCTGAAAATGAAGCAAATTTATTGTTTCTATGGTTAATCTATTTATACCGAGATAGCACCCAGGGCTCACAGCCAGCCCCACCCCCTTTCCTTATCACTAATGTAAAGCACACTGACGAGAGCCTACAGGTGGAGATGAATAATATAACCTCTTGGAAATATTTATGAGAGGGAGGAGGATGGGTTGTTGTTTAAAATACAAAGCTCTTTGCTGGGCATGGTGGCGCACACCTTTAAGACCAGCAGTCAGGAGGCAGAGGCAGGCAGATCTTTGTGAATTCAAGACCAGCCTGTTCTACATTGTGAGTTCCATGACAGCTAGGGCTACATAGAGAAAACCTGCTTCAAAAACAAAACAAAACAAATAAGAGAAGCTCCAAGTACTTGGTAACAGTATTGTTCCATATGAAGTTTGTGGCACAGATGCTATACAAAGTCCAAAGAAGTCTGTCCTAACGAAGGGAGGCACTGTTAGGGCCAGTGGTACTAATGGGAATGAATACTCATTTACTTATTGAGTCAGACCTTGGCTGTCCTGGAACTCGATATGTAGACCAGCTTAGTCTGAAACTCAAAGAGATCCATCTGGCTCTGCTGCCAGGGTGCTAGGATCAAAGATGTGTGCTACTATGCCCAACACATCCAGATTTAAGAATATACCTAATACATAGAGCAGAATATCCTTATAGAAATAATATTTTGGGTTGGCATCTTGCTTTTGTACCCAGACTAGTCTTAACTAGCGTCTAGACTCCAGAGACCCTGCTGTCTGCCTTCCATAGCTATGAGTACAGTTATGTGCCACTGTGCACCAACGACTTTATACTTCTAAGCTGCCTTTGAAATGAAAACCAATACTGGAATAGAATTACAGAGGTGGCATTTTGGGCCTGGAAAAGTTATCCCATTTTCTTATTTTTCCAGTGGAGGAAACAACAGCCTGGGGCCCCAGCAGGAATGAGCCTTCCTAGCTTCTCCTATTTCTGCTATAACCTCCTGTCTCCAACAAGGCAGCTCAACAGCATTTCAGGGAGGAGCGGGGAGGACTGCAGTCTCTCCATGTGTAACTAAGTGTGTCTGGGCACCAGAGTCATTAGGACTCGGTTCATCGGTCCATTCTCTCTCAACTCCAGCACCAGGTCTTGGACGTGCTATGCGATGTCGTACCCCCAGGCCTGTCTCTGCCTTTGTTTATTTTCATAGCAACCAATAGAAAAATCAGTTTTTACAATGTCAGTGATTTCTGTGTGTATGAAGTATCTACCGAGTCTAGAGGTCTCAAGAAACGAACATGCTTGGCACTAACATTTCACTTTCTTGCTACTCTGCTAATCCTGACTCCTTCCCCCTCCGTGTTTAGGAGTAAACCCAGGGCCTTGTGCATAAGCATGCACTCTATTGCCAAGCTCAGCCCAGCCCTCCTTCTGATAGTATCAGGTGGTTCCCATGATGATTTAATACGCGTCCTTCTAAAATACTGCCCCAGACACTGTAAAACAAATTTGTATAAATATAAAAGGGTTTAACTACTACAGGTCATTAGGATGCAGTTGTAATTACTTTGTAATTACATTTTTCCCCACCACATTGTATGTGAGAGCACTGCCCTTAATCCCCGCACTCTGAAGGCAGAGACAGGCAGATCTGTGTGTCCAGGCCAGCAAGGGCTACACAGTGAGACACTGTTTCAAAAGAAAAAGGAAGGAAGGAAGTCTCCAGACATGTCTGGGGGCAGGTGTTTTTTTCTTTTTTTGAGGTGGTGGGGACCCAGACCTTATACAGTCTGAGCACATACTCTACCAGTGAGCAACACTCACTCAGTCCTTCTTTTTGAAGTAGAATTGAAGGCAAGATTAACCTCTCCAAATAAATACTTGGAATCTAAAGACAATGCTGCTAGCCAATGTGAGCACCAAGAAAGGACAGCCAGGGCACTCATGAACCATAATTTTCTGGGGGTGGGGGGGGGGGGGGTGCATGTGTTTGAGAAATATTTACCTTAAAGCAAACCTGTGGTGTGTGTTTTGCTTTTTTTTTTTTTTTTTTTTTTTTAAACAGAGCTCAGTTTCTGATGTTAATGGGGCTGACCTTTTGGCTTTATAATGTATAGGACTGAAAAAACAAGTATATATAAAATCTCAAGTATATATTCACTGATATTGTAGCTTTAATGAAGTAGAATGTTTTCCTTCTTGTAACTAAACCTAAGTGGAGCTCTAATGACTTCTCAGCATTGTTCAAAAAGTGTCTATGTGTATATAATATATGACTTAGAAACAAAATAGATAAGAGACTATTTCTATCTATGAATATATAAAATCTGTACTTTGGTGTTTGAGATAAGGAGGTAATCAACACCTATGTAGAAAACATTTCTTTTTGTACATAGGGTCTAAACTGTTGGAAGTAAGAACGGAAAGTATTTCAAAGAATCTGTCTTTTGGCTATCTCTATCTACCTATCTACCTGCATAAAACAAGTAAAGCTGCACTTTTTATTGTTTGAGGACCCTAACAAGATTAATTTGATTGTAGAGGGTCTAGGCCACCCAAAGGCCAGCACTGCCAAAGTCAAGTCACACCAAGTGACAACAGTGCTTCTGATACAGCATTTGATTCCATTTGTTTATTTACTTACGAATGTGTGTGAGTGTTTTGTCTGTGTGCTGTGTGCATGCCTGGTACCTACAGAGGCCAGAAGAGGACATTGGAGCCCCTGGAACAGAGGTTACAGATGGTTGCTAGCTGCCTATGGGTGCTAGGACTTGAACCCAGGTCATCTGAGGAGCAGCCAGTGCTCTTAACTGCTGACCGGTCTCTCCAGCCCCCGCCAGCAATCTAGGTCTCGGTCCACACTGCTGGTACTGGTTTTCTTCTGCTGTTTGCTACGCTCTCTACTTCTGCCAAACTGCAACATCTTCTGAGCATTTTAAGAAAAAGTATGAAGGAAAGCAGTTTCTGTGTCATTATCACATTAGTCACTTGGTAATTTTCTTCAAATAATAAGCACTAATGACAAGTTTGGATCTGAGGTGTATCAAGTATCCTCTGATGAGACCACATTTTAGACATTTGCAATTCTGATTTCTCAGAAACAGTTTCTTTCAATTCAGTCAAAACTATAAGAAATGATTCATGCGGGTGATTCCATGTTCTGATGTGCAGACAGAGCTGACGGAGGTGATGTTTGAGATCTCACTTGAGTGAGCTAATCCTCCTTCCTACTTCACTGAAAATATTTTCATTCTGTCTGACAAAAGTTAAAAAGTACATTAACTGTAACTAAAAATGTACTGCAAATGACATAGTAATGGGCTTACTGGTGCGTGCCTGGTTCTTGCAAGTCATCACAGTCTTTACCTTTGGTGAGGCTAGACTGACGGCTTCGTTACGCCGAAGGGAGGATTGTCTTGTGGAACTCGAGGGAGCTGATCACAGTGAAGTTCTCAGATCATTAGATCAGAGTAAAAGCGTGGAAGATGTGAAGACAATCCACGTGGGTACCAAGAACCTTTGACTCCTCACGAGGTCAATAATCTAGACAGCAATGGAGGAGATATTTATACAGCTATGAAAAGTGGCCTTCCAGCACACCTGAAAACTCCTTAGCTCACTTGTAGTGCTTGCCTACCATGTATGGAGCTGAAGGCCACACTCAGAACCACAACCAGAACAAAGCAGAGCAGAGACAAGCTAGTTACAACTAGGCGTGATGGTCCAGTCCTGAAACTCCAGCTGCTCAGAAAGCTCGCAAGATTGAGGCCTGTTTGGGCAGTGTAGTGAGACCTCACATGAAAATAAAAATTAAGGTAGGCAAGATCCGTGCTGCTCAACCATCTTAATGATGCGGCCCTTTAATACAGTTCCTCATGTGGTGGTGACCCCCAACCATAACATTATTTTTGTTGCTACTTCATAATTGTAATATTGCTACTGTTATGAATTATGATATGTGACACTAGGGGTCATGACCCACAGGTTGAGAACCACTGGCCTGGGGTTTAAAGATGCTTGCAACCAAACTTGACAACCTGGGTTTCACCTAGTAAAAGGGGAGAATCACCTCCTGCAGTTGTCCTCTGCCCTCCACGAGTGCACCATGACACTTGCATACCCCCACCCCCACCAAATAGATGAATGAATGAACAGTTGTAATTGTTTTTTTTTTTTTTTAATGAAAAAGGGTTAAAGGGCATAGTTCGGGTGAGAGGGCACTTGCTTAACATGCAAGGGGCCCTAGGTCAATGCCCAATGCTGTTAAAACAGACACACAGGTCACAACTGCAATGATTTCATATTATTCATTAAGATCATAATCTGCAATTTAAAAAAGTACTGGTGGGAGGTGGTGGCACACGCCTTTAATCCCAGCACTCGGGAGGCAGAGGCAGGCGGATCTCTGTGAGTTCGAGGCCAGCCTGGTCTACAGAGTGAGTTCCAGGAAAGGCGCAAAGCTACACAGAGAAACCCTGTCTGGGGGGGGGGAGGGGGGGAAGATATGCAGTTCCCAGGTCTTCTCTTCACTTTCCTGTGCCCCCTGTCAAACCCCAAATCTTGGCAAACAAGATGAGTCTTTATCTGCACACATGCTAGCACAGGAACACATGGGGGGAACTACACACTTACGGCATCTCAAACGTCACCAGTCACTTAGCACTGTCTACCTTCTCCAGGGATTTGTCAGAAATGAAGATTCTCAGGCCTCACCCAGGCCTGCTGAGTTAGAACCTTGGTGGGAGGGCCCCACAGGTTTTAACCAGATCCATGGGTGATTCTCATGTGGGTTCTGAAAGCTGATCCTGCTTCACACTTGACTGAGAAACCCCTCGGGTTTACAGTTCCTGCTCACATCTATCTAAAGAAGGGGTGCCTGGTGCAGGCATGCAGACCCCAAGAAGCCCCTGTGAGGTGCTTAGTCACACTGGTGGATGGGATTGCCCTACTTCCCTAGCAGCACAGAGAAAAATCACCTGCACCTGTGCTAGTTGCCTGCCAGCCCGCCCCGCCCCCTCCCTCTTCTTTTTTTTTTTTTTTTTTTTTTTTTTTTTTTTGAGACAGGGTTTCTCTGTGTAACCTTGGCTGTCCCACTCTGTAGCCCAGACTGGCCTTGAACTCAGAGATCCGCCTGCCTCTGCCTCCCGAGTGCTGGGATTAAAGACGTGCGCCACCGCCGCCCAGTTCCTTCCTCTTTGTCCACCCTAGGCATGCTCTTCATCCTGTCAAAAGCTGGGATTTCCATGTATGCACTGGACTTCATCCTGGAAGTACCACTTCTGTTTCCACAGATTTACTTAATATAGGCTTTCCATATGACTACATTTCTATAATATGTGGTCTCTAGTACAGCCTTCTGCTACCACATTTTCAAGGTTCATCTACACTGTTGTGTGTATAAGTGCTTTGCTCCTTTTAATGGCTAAAAGATAGAGGTTCTGGAGGGATGGCTCAGCAGCCTAAGAGCTCCTGGGTGTGATTCCCAGCTCCCATAGGGCAGCTCAAAACCATCTGCAACTCCAGTTCCAGGGGATCTGATGCTCTCTTCTGACCTCTACTTGTATCAGGCACACACATGGTACACAGATATACATGCTGGCAAAGCACCCCTACTCATAAAATGAATGCATTTTATTTTTGCTATGATGCACATCCATATAAAAAGCCTTTGTGTAGATGTGTGCTTTCATTTTTAAGGCACATACCTAGGATAAGAATTGAAAAGCCATATAATAACTTTATATTTGAATTTTGGGGTGCTCCAAAGCAGCCGTATCATTCTGTACCCATTCAGCAATATACAGAGTCCCAGTGTCTGATGGCATACCAACGCTTTTTGTCACTCATCTCTTCTTTTCTAGGGGAGAGAGGAAGCAGCTAGGGACTGAACTCAGGGTCTGTGCACTCTAGGCAAGCATTCTACCAGCCCCCATGTAATGCATTTTTAATTTTTTTTTTTTTTCTTTTTCAAGACAGGGTTTCTCTGTGTAGCTTTGGTACCTGTCCTGGATCTTGCTCTGTAGACCAGGCTGGCCTCGAACTCACAGAGATCCGCCTGGCTCTGCCTCCCAAGTGCTGGGATTAAAGGCATGTGCCACCACCGCCTGGCTTAATGTTTTTATATATGAGGATCAAACTTAATGCTTTCCCCTGGTACCATTTTTTCAGATGTTTTCCCACCCATTAAGTTATCTTGGTACCCAGTCACTGAAGGCTTTATTTACATGCTATTAGATAAGTTCCTTTTTCTTCCATGTTTGACCCCCTTAGCAGCCATTCCCTTCTACAATCAATCAACTCCCTTGACTCTCCTCCTAAGTTCCTCTATCTTTTCAACCTTCTTGGTGGTGGTGGTGGTGATGTTATTTGTTTTGAGACAGGGTCCCTCTGTGTAGCCCTGGCTGGCCTGGAACTCACTCTGTAGGTCAGGCTGGCTGGCCTGGCTCACAGATCGGCCTGCCTCTGCCCCTGCCTCTGGAGTACTGGGATTATTCCCTACCACACCTGCCTCTTTTTAGTCTCTATAGGTTCCTATCCTCTAGCAAGCTTTAAAACACCGAGTTTTCAGTTACAGTGGTTATCTAACAAATTATGACAAAACTTAGTGGTATAATAAAGTCATTTATTACACTATAGTTTCTTTTGCTCAGGATTTCAGATTGGCACAGGGGAGTTCCCACCTCTGTTCTATGACATCTGAAGCCTCAGGCTGGAGCTCTGTGCACTTACACGTCAGGTAGCTGATGATGGCTGCTAGCTGGGGGCAGGGGCCTCAGTTCATATCCATGTGCCCCTGTACATGCCGTTTCTCCAAGTTGGCTGGTTTGGGCTTCCTCACAGTATGGCTTCTGTGTTCCAAGAACAAGCAATCTAGAAGGAGAGAGAGGAAGAAAACAAGAAGCCAGGATAGCCAAAGAGCCTACTTTTGCCCTAAAAGAAAAAGAAAAAAGAAAAATAGTTCCCAAGTCTTAGCACATGTAAAGGAAGAGTAACAAAATTCATGTGAAATGACAAGGTTCTAAAAGAGTGTGGGGCCTGCAGCTGGGACTCCATGGCAAAGCACTTGGCTTGCATACCTGAGGTCCTGAGTTAGAGCCACACATGCAAATACAAAATGTGGGACCAGAAACACTGCTGTGGCCTGCTACACAGAAACAGTCTGCCACAGCCTTCTGGTCACAGTTCACCGCATGCACACAGGCTACACTCCCTCCCCTCCTCCTCCCCAAGTGTCTCCCCCAAACTCATCCACAATGGCGTCAGGCTCTGGCTTGAAAGTCAAGACCTCTCTATGTGCTAGTGAGATGCCATGATACAGCTCCTCATCTACAATTGCACTTAACCTGGAAGCTTTGGCACTAACAAGGCAAATGCTCCTGCCCCAGTTCCACAGCATATAAACCGGCACAGAGCAGCCTTCCCGCTCCAAAGGAGAAAGCCATTGTCTCGATTCTCCCTATGTGATTACAGCTTTAAAGAACATCTGAATGTTTGTGATTCCTGATTTCCTAACGTCTGAGCACCTCTCTGAAAATTCAGTTAATCATTGCATAGCTTTATAAACTATCTCATCACTGTTTCCAGCTTAACTCTTGTTTTCTACATTAGTGCACATCCTCAAACCTCTTGTCCTGGCTCCTGTCCTGCATGGAGCTGCTCACACAGACTCGGGGACTCACTCTCAGTCCTCCAGCCATTCACTCACCTAGACACAACTGTCAGAAAGTTCTCCAAAACCCTCCTCATCTTCCTCCCCCCCCCCCTCATGCTTACTCCTGGTCCCCCACTTCCTCTTCCATTGGTTTTCACAATGTACTTACCATCTTTCATTCTCGTTACATTCTGACTTCTTTGGCACAGCAAATCAAGGGAATATTTTAGTTCATATCTCACGGTGGTACTTCCCTGCTCAAAATTTTCTGTGACTTCTCCCACGCTCTTATAGCCTGTGCACATGCTAGTCGGAAGTATTTCATCTTGCCTTTCCCCTGAATCATAACTCAGTCTTTGGCATGACTGGCCACCCAGTTGAGGGAGATACCCCTGTAGATAGCGTCACCTCACTGTTCCTTTCATAAACCTCTTTCCACTTGAATACTTCCAGTTGACTTGCTTACTACCTGTCATCTGCTATCTATCTAGCCAGATGGTGACTTGTACTAGTCAGGGACTGGCCTGTGATGGCCACCACTGTCTATCCAATGCCTAGCTGGGAGACTGTCAGAGAACATGCATGCAGTCATTTACTGGATGTGATGGGACGATTCTGGGATAAAACACTGCGGCACGTGTGGTGGCATGTTAAAGCATCCCTTCCGAGTTCTTACTGAGGGTAGCCTTGTGTTCTCTTTCAGTAACTGCCCTTCCTTTCTGGCTGCTGCCTTAGCCAGAGCCACCTCAGATGAAGTCCTCCAGAGTGACCTTTCTGCTCACTACATCCCAAAGGAGACAGATGGCACAGAAGGGACTGTGGGTAAGCACCTTTCTCCATTATTTGTTTAAACTCACTACACTGTCTTGTGGATAGTGCTCTACAGGAAATATCTGGAGGATATTAAATCCAATTGCATATACCCACTGGTGACTATACAGTGTTAGCCAGGAGTTGTTTCTTTCTTTCTTTCTTTTTCTTTTTTTTTTTTTTTTTTTTTTTTTTTTTGTGGAGCTGAGTATCAAACCCAGGGCCTTGCACTTGCTAGGCAAGCACTCTACCACTGAGCTAAATCCCCAACCCCCAGGAGTTGTTTCTTAAAGATCAATAAAAAGAGGCAAGAAGAAAAAAAAATCCAAGTATATATCTAAGTGGTAAAGCAGTACATGGAAAGTACTGGAAACAAGCAATTGACGCTGATGTCTAGATAGACAGTAGACTCCAGAAATAAGAGCACACAACAAAGAGTTGGCTCAGAAGCATGGACCTACAGCCCCAGATACTTAGGAGGACCAGGTGGGAAGGTCACGTGAGGTGTTCTAGACAGGCTCAGGCAAGGACCTTGTCTCAATTTTGAAAAAGTCTGATGCACAATAAAGTAAGAGGATGAGAAAACCAGAGTTTGAGGAAAAGCTGTTTAAAGTGTCTTGTTTACCCATGGCTGCATCACCCCAAATGCACCTATCTAAGAGGGTTAGCTTATCTTGAATACAGGTAAAAGCATACAAAAGTTTTAAATAGTTATAACAAAACTCATCAATCTTGTGAAACTTTATATCTACTAAAACATGGAGCTCTGACAGATGCATAATGTTATTTGTTTGCATTGATCATTGTGTATCTTTGCTGATAGCTCAACATTCATACCCACACTCAACCCTGGCACCAGAAGAATTGAGCCCGAGGCCTTGGACATGATGCTCTACTTCTGAGTCTCTCTCTCTCTCTCTCTCACAGACACACACACACACACACACACACACACACACACACACACAGAGCACGCAGTTTTGAGAGGGTCTTGCTGAACTGTCCAGACTATTCTCCAACCTCAGCACCCCAAGAAGCTGGGTTACAGGCATGTGCCGCCACATCACCAGCTCTAGTTAATGGATTGGGCTTACACACACTTGAAAGCAGTTAAAAAACTATTTTGATAAAAGCAGAGCATGACTACACCACCATGCACTTCTGGTTTTGGTGCAGGGGATGGAACCTGAGGTGTCTTAAATGGTTAAGTATGTGTTCTACCAACATGTAACACCCCTAGCTCACTACTCCACAATGTTAAGGGTAATATTTTATTGGTATTTATTAGCTTTGAGATAAGGCCTCAACTATGTACCTTAGGCTGGCCTTCAACTCACGACCCTGCTTCAGTCTCCTGCCATAGTCTCCTGAGTGCTGGGATCACAGCATGTGTGTTACCCTGCCCAGCCCGTCTGTTCTACTCAAAGCATTTGCCCATCAACATGGTACATAGGGAACAAAGCGTTGCTATAAATAGAAGATAGTCCAGAGGCTGTGCGGCATCCCCTTCTTCCTGTCTCTCTCTAGACTGTGACAGGAAACTGTCAGGGAGGCGACTGTGCCTTGTGTTTTACTGAGAATAACTGATTCACCTGGAACCAAGCTGTCCTGGAGCCACACTGAATACAATTCCTTCTACAAAGCACAGTCTTTCCTCTGATGCCGATGCATGAAGTGAAACCCTTGTAATGAAGGGATGAGAGAACCAACTCTGCTTCAGTGCAGCGGGGTGATGGCTGACTCAGCTCCAGCTCGGCAGTGACATAATGACTGACGAGTCATTTACAGCTGTGAGGGGTGGACCTCGACTTGGATGGTTTTCGCTCTCCACGCCCCTTGGTTTGTTTTCTTTCTCCATCTCAAGTGGCTATTATTTATATCCCAGTGTTCTGCAGCACTCCTGCTGGAGACATCTTGGACTACAGTGCTGCTCTCCATGCTGGCTCTGGAGAATGTCTGAGCCCCACAAGGTGACAAGAGTACCATGGAAGGATTTTTTTTTTAATGGATGTCATTGGGCACACTGTTTGAATTGTTTTCTAGGTGATCACTTAGAAATGTCTCCAAGCTGTTGAGATTCTCACATATCAGCAAATCCCTCATCCATTTAGCACAAATCCTTGCGTGTGAACTGCATAAGGGTCTAAAGCAGTGGTCCTCAACCTTCCTAATGCTGTGGCCTTTTGTACAGTTCTTCATTTTAGGGTGACCCCCAACCATAAAATTATTTCAGTTGCTACTTCTTAACTGTAACTTTGCTACCATTATGAACTGTAGGGAGCTGTGTTTTCCAGTGTTCTCAGGTGACCCTATGACAGGGTCATTCAACCCCTTGAGAACTAACGCTACAAGGATACTGTTGGCTCACACTACAGTGGGGAGAAGCATACTGGGTAGAGCCTACAGCAGACGCAGTGGGGTCCCTACTGAAGGGCCTTTTAAAACCGCTTCTTGGTTGTTTCAAAAAATCCTTTTTTTTTTTTTTTAAAGAAAATTTTAATTCATTTTAATACCAATCACAGATCATCCTCTTCCCTCCTCCTGTTCCCTCCAGCCCCCCCCCCCCCATCCCCATTCCCTTCTACAAGAACATGAGGCCTCCCATGGGGAGTCAGCAGAGCCTGGTACTTTCAGTAGAGGCAGGTCCAAGCCCCTCCTCCTGCCTCAAGGCTGTGCGAGGTGTCCCACCAAAGGTAGTCAGCTCCAAAAAGCCCGCTCATGCACCGGAGATGGATGCTGATCCTACTGTCAGGGGCCCCTTGAGCAGACCAAGCTACACAACTGTCTCCACTCTGCAGAGGCCTGGTCCAGTCCCATGGAGGCTCCACAGCTGTTGGTCTAAAGTTCATGAGTTTGGGGGGAGGGATTTGATGCAGATATTCCATTTAGGACCGAATGTTCCAAGTTCTCTTTCTCTGCATGATGTCTGGTTGTGGGTCTCTTTTCTTCCCATCTTCGGCAGGAGGATGCTTCTCTGATGATTATGAACAAGGCACTAATCAGGCAGAGGGCCTAGTCCAGTCCCATGCAGGCTCCACAGCCACTGATCCAACTTTCATGAGTTTCCCACTAGTTTGGTTTGGTCGTCTCTGCAGGTTTCCCCATCATGATCCTGATGCACTTGCTCATAGAATCCCTCTTCTCTCTCTTTGACTAGACTCCTGGAGCTCTGTCTAGTGACTGGATGGGGATCTCTGCATCTGCTTCCATCAATCATTGGAGAAAAGTTCTGTGATGTCAGGGTATTCACTGGTCTGATCTCTGGGGCAAGCCAGTTCAGTTCAGGCACTGTCTCCACTATTGCTTGTAGCCCAGGCTGGGGTCATCCTTGGAGATTCCTGACAGCTTCCCTAGTACCGGGCTTTTCTCTATCCTCATGAAGTCTCTATCGTGGTATCTCTTTCATTGCAAAAAATATTTTTTTGAGACAGGGTTTCTCTGTGTAGCTTTGAGCCTTTCCTGGAACTCACTCTGTAGACCAGGCTGGCCTCGAACTCACAGAGATCTGCCTGGCTCTGCCTCCCGAGTGCTGGGATTACAGGGGTGCGCCACCACTGCCCAGCTGCAAAATATTTTTTAAGTTTCATGTGTATTAGTATTTTGTCTGCATGTACTTCTGTACACCATGTGCTTATAGTGCCCATGGAGGCCAGAAGGCATTAGATCCCCTGGAAATGGAGTAGAGATGGTTTTGAGCTGCCCTATGGGTCCTGGGAATTTAACCTGGGTCCCCTGGAAGAGCAGTCAGTGCTCTTAACCACTGAGTCATTCTTCCAACCCCTTAAGAAATGTTTTTTTGTTTTGTTTTGCTTTTTGAGACAGAATTTCATTTAGCTCAGGCTAGCCCCAAACTTACTCTGTGGTAGAGGCCGGCCTTGGTCTGATCCTCCTGATTCTACCTCTTTAGTGATAGATTACAGTCTTGGGCCTCCATGCTTGGCTAAATTACATCTTTCAAAATTAATGGTAAAGGCCTGGGAAGGTGGCTCTGAGTTCAGAACCCCAAAGGTGTGAAAGTTCGGCATGGCCTGCCTCTGTAAGTCTACATTGGGCAAGTGGAGACGGGGAACTCCTGGAGCTCACTGGCCAGCTGTAAGCTCCAGATCCAGCGAGAGACCCTGTCTCAAACAGTGAGATGGCACACAACAGAAATTCTTGACATTGACCTCTGGCCCCCACACTACACACGGACATGTACGTATACATGCAACACACCACACACAAAAATAAAATAAAAATTAATAAAAGTAACAGTAACAGAAAGGAAAACTAGCCTTCTGATACTACTGTAGACTTTATGGTCAAAGTAAATCACTGTGAAGAGCAGGAGGGTACCAGTGGAGGGCAGACAAGCAAGGACTATGTAGATATATGCTAAGCCTTAGTGGTTTAATCTAACTGAGCATCTGCTGCTGTATGCTAGCTGTTGTACCATGCTTTTTCAAGCACAATTACAATAGTCTGTGTGCTTTAATAAAATTTACCTTTGTGAAATATTCTAGAGACACGGAATATCCAATAAATGCCATCAGTATTATCTATTGATACAAAATGTGGTTCAAGAGTTATAATAGGGACTGGAGAGATGGTTTAGTAGTTAAGTGTGTACTGCTTTTGCAGACAACTTGAATTCAATCTACAGCACCCATATCAGGGGGCTCACAGATATCTCTAACTCCAGCTCCAGGGATCTGAGGACTCTGGTCTCAGTGCTCAATGCATATATCCCCAACCCAGATACATAATTAAAAATAAATCTCAAAAAGTAAGTTACAATAGCTGATGTAAACAAAGTGAAATACAAACACAAGGAGTGAGTGACAAGGAGATGAGGCCAGACTACTGGCTGCTCGGCCTTAGAGAAGCTGGGGAGGGTGCCTGTACAGCCCCGTAATCCCAGCACTCAGAGAGGTAAGAGGATCACCACAAATCTGAGGCCAGCCTAGTCTACATAGGGAGTTCCAGGCCAGCTTGGGCTATATAAGCTCTGGACAAGAGGGGCTGTGTGGGCCATACCCAGTCATCCAACCTTTGAAAGACAATTTTACACTTTAAAATTATTTATTATTTTATGTGTAATGGTTGTTTTGCCTGCACATGAACGCCATTCGACCAGAAGAGGGTTTTGGAACCTCTGGAACTGGAGTTTCAGATGGTTGTGTGCCGGCACGTGGGTGCTGGAACCCAAACCTGGATCTTCTCCAAGAGCAGTATTTAACTGCTGAACTATCTTGTCTCTTTAGTCCCAATAGTTATTTACTTACCTTTTATTTTACATATAAATGTCATGCTTGTTTGTGTCTGCTGCCCAGAGGCTGGGGGGCACTGGAGCCTCTGGAACTGAACTTGGGTCCTCTGGAAGAGCAGCCAGTGCTCTTAGCCAGTGAGCCATCTCTCCAGCCCTGACATTTACGGTGCATTAGCTCCTGTATTGAACAATGTGGGTGTACCTGGGTGTACCTGGCAGTAACAAACAAACCAAAGGATAGTCAACACTTTATGTCATTAGCGGGGATACTGGGAACATGTCATTAATTTCCCCCAGTCCCAATCCCCTTGAAGTTTCTGGATTCATTTGTTTTGTAACCCTCTTTTGTGATTGTGATCAAATAAGGACACATCGGGGTGTGCATATCTCCTGCTGAAGCCTCTGTGGGAGGTAGTTCTTCAAAAGAGGAAGCAGGCCAGGCAGTGGGGGCGCACGCCTTTAATCCCAGCATTCAGGAGGCAGAGCCAGGCAGATCTCTGTAAATTCAAAAGTTCAAGGCCAGCCTGGTCTACAGAGTGAGTTCCAGGGCAGCCAGAGCTACACAGAGAAACCCTGTCTCAAAAAAAACCCAAACAAACAAACAGCAAACAATTGGAGTTGCTTAAAGCAAAAGAAATACTTGGCTGTTTATTGGCTTGTTCATTTCTTATATAACTCCTCAGAGGGTATTTGCTCTTTGAACTGCATTTCTCTTTCAAATCTACCCTTGTTTTTCAGTAACATAAAACTGGGAAGGGAAGGATGGGTACAGTGGTGCCTGCCCATAAATTACAGCACCAGAGAGCCTGGAAGCCGGCTGTGCTAACGAGCCTGTCTCAAAACAAACAAGCAAACAAACAGAAAAATGTTCAAAGACTCAAAAGCCATCAACGACGACTGCTGTATAATAATAATAAAGAAAACTAGAAATCAAACCTTTGAGACTAGCTTTCTGAATATAATCATTAAAAAGTGGAGCTGGAGGATCCCAGTGCTCAGGGGCTGAAGCAGATGAGTGAGACCAGCCAGGTCAGCCTGGGAACATAGAGACCCGTACAGAAAAGGGGTCGGGGAGTCTGTGCTAGATGTGGCAATTTGCAACTTGGAAAGCTAACTCCAGCACTTGGGAGTCTACAGTAGGAGGATCCTAAGTTTGAGGCTAGCCTGGGCTCTATAGGAGGATTCTGTCTCAAATATACACTGTGTGCACAGTGCTCCTGGCATGCACAGGCCCTGAGTTCTGTCCCCTACAAAGCCAAGGGAAATGCTGTAAGAAGTCTGCGTAAGAGGAGAAGCGGCATCAGGCTCAAGGCTAAGGCATGACTGGAGGAAAGGAAATGGAGTCAAGTCCCTTCCATGCTGCGGGGAACATACAGTCTCTCTTTGGGATTTCTGTTCTAGGCTAGAGGAAGCAGCTGGAGCCATTGCCCATCTACCACACACTTTCTCAGGCTGTCAAGCTGTGTCTGCTTTAGTAAAGCAACTTTCTGGAGTATTTTTTCAACCTAAGATACAGGAGGAACACTAAAGTACTGAAAACCTGGTCTCTTGGTTGAATAGCTACAAACCGAGGGGAAGACAGCTTGAATAGACAGTAACCCGACTGTCAAACTCAAGGCCAAGGCCAGTTTGAGCTTCACAGTAGGACTCGACTAAATAAATAAATTAAATGAAAATAAAGCCTGTCATGGTGGCGCACAACTTTAATCCTAGCGCTCTGGAGGTAGAGGCAGGCAATCTCCGCGAGTTCGAGGCCAGCCTAGTCTACAGAGTGAGATCCAGGACAGCCAAAGCTACATAATGAGACTCTAATAATAAAGATAATAATGTTTAAAAAATCAAAGTAGTACACTTAGGCGAAGACTCCCATATATTGGCTAAACTACTGCCCAAACTTTAATAATAAATATTTCAAAGAAAATATATAACTCAGTTCCCAGTGATGCTCCCTTGGCTATAGTAGAGAGAAAATCTAAGAAGATATCAGGAAAAGGAAGCAAGAGAGAACCAGCAGTCTGCCAGCTGACTCTATGAGCAAGCCTGGTCTGACTGGGGTCTTCTCCTGCCACAGAGGGTGGTCTTGGTGGCAGCTGATGACTTTCTTCTAGGTAGAAGCAGAAGCAGGGTTCCTTTCCCTTGAGTTAAGGAGCACATGATGGGGGCGGGGGTACTACTTCTGTCCTTCCCACGCAGGGAGTGGAAAGCATGTCACATGGCTCTTCATTAGGAGTCTGTTTCCTTCACAGAAATCGAGACAGTGAAATTGGCCCGCTCTGTCTTCAGCAAACTACACGAGACTTGCTGCAGCTGGGTGAAGGACTTCCCTCTGCGCAGGCGGCCTCAGATTTATTATGAAACGTCAATCCATGCCATCAAAAACATGCGAAGAAAAATGGAAGACAAACACGTCTGCATCCCTGACTTTAATATGCTCTTCAACCTAGAGGTAAAAGGCATTCCAGAGTGGGTGGGACATGGTCCTCCAGAAAAGGACTGGTGTCCTGTCACTCATAGGCTGGAGGAAGGCTGACTGCATTAGAAAATAGAACTGTTTTGTTATTTTGAATAAGTTCAAATCATTCCAAATTGGGAACATTGTTATTTTTAATAGGTTCACATGGTTCAAAACCGGGAGAGTAAAAAAATCTCTTCTGGACAGTCAGTTCCTACCCAGGAAAGCAAGAGAAGTACCAGTTTCTTTGGAAGCTTCTAAGGCTATTTTATTACCAACCAAAGAAAACCATTATATCGAAATAAGGCTTTTTGAAAATATTTCTGTAGTGAAGTCAAGTGACTTAGTGAATTCTTAAAATACCATGTTGCTGAAGCAACAAAAAACACAACATAAAAGAATAAATTTAAGGCTGAGACACTGTGATTTCATGTGATTTTCTTTTTAAAATCTGGGTCTCTGAGATAGGAAGTAGTTGGAATTGCATTCCACAAATCTCCGTGACTGACAGATGAGATCCATATGAGCCTTGTCAGCTTAATAACCAGTTTCTTGCTATCTTCTCCTTTTCTATTAAATGCATTATGCTAATGCAAACAAAGGTGGGTTTGTTAGCTCTGCCTGTCACTCACCTTTTCTTTCCCCTTTTAAGTCCATAACTTGAAAACTGCAGTGTAGTAATTTATACCCAGCAGACTATTTCCTTCACTTAGCAACAAACTTTGAACTTCAGCTGATTGTCCAGGGCTGAAGAGCAGTGGTGAGAGGCTGGCAGTCGGGGCTTGACAGGCAGCGGCTGCTCTCCTTGTTCCCAGTGCTGTGTCAGGACAGATGGAACCCAAGGGCCACCGCCTAAATAGTCCCCCAAAACTACAGCTCCATGAAGGGGTTGCAGGATGTTGACCTGGTTGTTTCCAAATGTGAAAGCTAGTCAGAAGCCTGCCTCAGAAGACTCACCTTGATGCACTAAAGCAGATACCCAAGGCTACTCAGCTATGTTTAGAACTGTGCAAATCCTCATACCTTTTCATCTGATAACTTCATTTTGTTTAGAATTCATCATAACAGAAATACAGCAAGTCATAAATATGTGTTTGACAAAAGTTTTTCAACATTATTACTAAAAACAAATCAGAAATGATCTAAAAATCATTAAAGGAAATGTGTCTCAATCTATTCAAGATAATGTCTTTGAGTAATACTTTGTACATGCAGAAAGGCTAATGACATAAAGCAGGACATAAAATTCCATAAATAGTATGAACCTTACTTTAAAAATACAGAGCCAGGTGTGGTGGTGTACACCTATAATCCAGTACTTTAGAGGCTGAGACAGGAGAATGGCTACAAGTCAAGACCCTGTGTCAGAAACCAAAGCATGCACACATACACACACACACACACACACACACACACACACACACACACAAAATGTTTGTCGCTGGGTGGTGGTGTACACTCCTTTAGTCCCAGCACGCAGGAAGTAGAGGCAGGCAGATCTCTGTGAGTTTGAGGCCAGCCTGGTCTACAGAGTGAGTTCCAGGAAAGGCACCAAAGCTACACGGAGAAACCTTGCTTCAAAAAAAAAACCAAAAAAAAAGTCTGTCTCACATACCCAAAGTCCTAATAAACACTATTACCAAAACAAAACCAAGCCACAAATATATAGGTTATCTATGATAGTGGAGTTACAGTGGCTATTTATTTTCTTCTTTATTTTTATTATTCTATTTAAAGATTTATTTATTTATTATGTATACATTATTCTGTCTGCACATATCACTGCAGGCCAGAAGAGGGTACCATATCTCATTACAGATGGTTGTGAGCCACTGTGTGGTTGTTGGGAATTGAACTCAGGACCTTTGGAAGAACAAGCAGTGCTCTTAACCTCTGAGCCATCTCTCCAGCCCATATTTTTATTATTTTAATAAATTATCATTAGATTTTTGTTTGTTTGTTTTTTGTTTTTTGAGACAGGGTTTCTCTGTGTAGCTTTGTACCTTTCCTGGATCTTGCTCTGTAGACCAGGCTGGCCTCGAACTCACAAAGATCCACCTGCCTCTGCCTCCCGAGTGCTGGGATTAAAGGCGTGCGCCACCACTGCCCAGCTAGATTTTTTTCCCTTTAAGAATCTGCATTGTTTTAAAAGAAAGTTTGTGCAGGGCTGGCAGTCAGACCTAGAACATCACACATACTGAGAGTCCATGCATGACTAACGTGAACTGAACTTCATACTTCCTTCTCCAAAGACTCCACCTGGCTGCTGTTTTACCTGATGTTAGACTGAGTTGCTTGAAACCGTGTATTACTATAGTCCAGATATATTCTAAGTGTCAGGATTATTTCTAGAAAATTCTGTTCAGTCAATCTTCAATGGCACTATAGATTGTTTTGCTTGAAATGCAAGACATATTAGAAGTAGTGCCTGTAATAGGTGTAGACTTCACCATTTCTGAGAGTTACCATTATTCTCAGGACGTCTAAATGTCGTGCTTTTGTTAGAGACATTTTCAAAGCACAGAGATACCTGTGTTCTATCTCTGTCTGACAAGGGTGTGAAGACAGGACAGGAGAATGAGGCATCCCCTCAGCACATCTGAATCCAAGCTGGGCTACATGACACTGTTGCAAAAAATAAATAATTAAAAGAAAAAACCAAAAAGCTAAAGAAAGCAAGCAAGCAAAAACATCCCCCAAAGAAACGATCTGTTCAGGAGTCAATGACAAAACCCAGACTCCCAAGAAAAGAGAATGTAAAGACTCACAACTCAAGTCATTAGCTACTGTTGCCTAAAGGGAGCTGAGTAACCAGCGACACTTGAGTGACTCACAGATCACCAACAGATCTGAGATTCAAACATCGGAGCTGAAAATGAAGAGAACGCCAACTACTTGGCACTGGAGATGTGAAGTCAAGACACAACAGAAGGCCACAGGGCCAGTGCTGGCAGCTGGCCTTCAGATGAGACACTGAAGCTTCAGCTGGGGCTGGAGCAAAGTTGTCAGCCACACAGGGCACTTGGTTGGTTAACGAGTTTAGACTCTGCTGTTTGTGGTAGGAACTCGGGGTAAGCAGGACTGGTGTGGAAAGAGGCAAAACTTGTATGTTTTTATCTCCATGTATTAGAAAGCTAATTTCTATTCTATTTTCTATTATTCTCTGGTATTTTGAAAAAGTACTCAATCCAGAACAGCTTTTGCTCACTTCTTCCTCATACCTTCTTTCCTCTTCCTCCTCACAAGCCCTAACTATGATTTTGAAGCAAATGCATGTGGGTGGTTTCCATGGTACAAGTTTCACAGAGAGGGCGCTCCAGCCTGCACTAATTGGGCATGATGTGTTCCAGGGCTGTGTGTGTAAACACAGATGCCCTAGCATCACAGGTACTCAGCAGCTCATCAGCGAGTGAGCAAAGGGAAACATTGAGTCTCGTTATCTGAATGATGAACGCAGTAGAGGATGGATGTTTCCAGGGCGTCGGCTGGTTGGGTGGTACTGTGCCCCATTCCCTAATGGTTTTGTGTCTCTATTGACAGGATCAGGAGGAACAAGCTTACTTTGCAGTGTTTGATGGCCACGGGGGAGTGGATGCTGCCATTTATGCCTCCGTTCACCTACATGTTAACTTAGTGCGCCAGGAGATGTTCCCCCATGACCCTGCTGAGGCTCTCTGCCGGGCCTTCCGTGTCACGGATGAGCGGTTTGTGCAGAAGGCAGCCAGGGAGGTATGCCCACGTCCTTGTGAACCCCAGTTAGAAGTCCACCAGCTGAGTTCAATCCAGTCTCTGTGGGGGAAGGGCTAGTTTGGCCTTTTCTTTTTCTGGGTACACATTATCTAAACTATACATGCAAGCATGCACATGCAAGCAAACACACACACACACACACACACTTCAGCTAGCTACCTTGTTGGACTCTGCTTGATTCTTAATCCAGTTCCCTCCTGAGGAATAATTTTATAATAATTTTTGATACACTGAAAAAAGAGAACTCAGACTGTGGTTTTCTGGCCCCTGTGTCTAACTGCTGCTGGATTTGGTAGGTGAGTTTTTGCTTCTTTGCCCCCAACTACGTGTCAGCTTGGAACTTGGCCCACCTCCCTAAGCACTCCTGCAGACAATATCTAGTGATGGTGAATTGAAGACAATAGTTGAAACAGAAACTGGGATTGCTTCCATGCCTTCCATTCTGTAGGATTAGGCAGTGGTCACTGTGTATTTCCAGGGAACATCCATCTGGAGAAGGAGACTCCTTAGATGACCCTTGAACTGTGACTTTCTCTGAATGGGAAGAAAAGACAGAACTCATGTCCTATATGGCTAAGGCTCGTCAGACCTAAGCATTTTACTCTGAATGAAATTGAGTTCTATATTAAAGTCTAAACAAAACCATATGTGTATCATAGTGGGCAATGGAACATAATTACCTATATCATTCTATATTGGATTTTGAGAAAAAGGTACACTTCTTACTTTTCAAAACTAATAGATATTAAAATATACACAATAGGTTAACACTGCTGCCTCAGGACTCAAACATGAAATTGTAAAAGGAAAAGAGGAGAACAGCATTTGATACATTTCCCTGCTCTTACAGTTACTGCTACAAAGCAATGGTGAGGCTTGGAATTAATGAAAGAATAATCCAGAACGATATGGTAAAAAAAAGAGAGAAAGGGAGAGAAGTCTCTACCTTGAGCCCTAGCTTGGGTTAACACAGAAATGACTATAGTAACAACTAGGATCCACAGGCAGAGGTGGGGCGGCACAAGAAAACCACGTTGACCTCAGCCCACTCTGCTGGCCCTGCCTCTCTGGAGGCTGCTGGCTCTCAGCTTGGGGACAAGGTGAGCCTTGGGGGCGGGGTCATCTGTATTTAGCCAGCGTGAGATACTGATCATTTCCTCTTTTCTAAAATAATCTTCCACGCTCTTTTCCATTTCCTGACCACGTGTCCTCCCTGCTGTATCTCGCCCTGCCAATAGTTGTCCCATAACTCCGGGTCCTCTCAGAGTCTCTTCCTCCTGCTTGTGCTCCATGTGCTGCTTACTGCTGGGAAAAGTAGCTATTCCTGTGGAGAAGCAGCCCTGCCTCCTGTTCTCTCCAGGGCATATGCACTGAAGTGTCTTTATCCTCTGTTCCAGAGGGCTGAGCTTTTGAACATTCTGTGTGGGAAGACATTTTATTGGTGGGTGAAGATTTATAACAAACTTCCTATATAGGGAAAAAGAGAAGTTGTTTCTCTCATTGGATACAGGAGCCCTTCACCACCCTGACGCACTCGTTCTAATTTGGGCCAGGTCCTTAGTAACAGAGTCATGCTCATTTGGTGGTGACTCGTGCCAAATGGAGATGTCATTTTAGCAGAGCAGGATCAAGAGCTCTAAGTACTGTGGTAGCTGCTGCAGTGAAACCCCAGGCTGTTAGCTCTCCTTGTGCTGCTTCCAGTCAAAGCTGCTCCCTGGAAGTACCCTGCGAAGATTGTTCTGGTCTTTAAAGGTATATAAGCATCTTCTTCAGTGAGTATATGCTGTCTTGGCTCCATATTATCCAGAGATTGAGACCATTTCTTCTGCACCAAGCAAATACTTTGTGTACACACGTACACACACACACACACACCACCACGACCAACTACACCATCTCACTGACTACCCAGTAAGATCAGAAATGAAACAGACTCGATTGGAATCATCTGAGAAAAAGGCTGCCCAGGAGTGGTGGCGCACGCTGTAATCCCAGCACTCGGGAGACAGAGGCAGGCAGATCTCTGTGAGTTCGAGGCCAGCCTGGTCTACAGAGTGAGTTCTAGGACAGCCAGGGCTGTTACATAGAGAAACCCTGTCTTAGAGAGAGAGAGGCTGCCAGGTGTGGCAGCATTCGCCTGTAGTCCCAGCACTTAGGAGGCAGAAGTAAAAGGATCTCTGTGAGTTCTAGGCTAGCCAGAGTGATAGTCTGACCCTTAAAAAAGAAAAAGAAAACGGGTGGTGGTGGAACGGACTTAACAGTGAACGAGGAAGAACAAGGATTGCAAGTGCCCTTGGACAAGTCACAAATATGCCATGTTTCTTAACTCCCACTTGTGTGTGTGTGTGTGTGTGTGTGTGTGTCTGTCTGTCTGTCTGTGGTGTACATGTATGCCACAGTGTGCATGTGGAGGAAAGGACAACTCCAGGAGGCTGTTCTTTATGTCTACCATATTGCATGTCAGAGGTTCAACTACCACCATCAGGTTTGGCAGAAAGTGTCTTTACCTTCTGAGCCTTCTCACCTGGTCCCAGTTCTTAAAATTCATTAGTTAATTAATTTATATTTTATGAGTTTGGGTTTTTTGTTTTGTTTTTTTGCCTGTATGTATGTCTGTGCACCACATGCATGCAATGCCCATGGAGGCATTAGACTGCTCGGGACTGAGTTACACATGGCTTTGGGCTGTGTGAATAGAACCCCAGTCCTCTGGAAGAGTAGCCAGTGCTCTTAATCGCTGAGCCATCTCTTCCCAGTCCCCAAGCCCCGTTTTTTGTGTTTTTTTTTTTAAATCTGTACTTAAAATGAAACAGATAATCATTCCTGTCCATTGTATCACAGATCAAGTGGATTTGTGTGTATAAATACACATGAAATTCTCTGAACTAGGAATGGTGATGAACATGTTTAATCTCAGCAGAGGCAGGTAGACCTGTGTAATTTCGAGGCCAACCTGGTCTCTTTAGCAAGTTCCAGGCTACCAGGGCTACACAGTGAGACCTTATTTCTAAAATAAAATAAGATACTCTGAGAAACATGAATTTGTAATAGGAAATATTACTAATAGTCTCTCACATGCAGCTTGTATTAATTATAAATTGCTCCTCAATGAGAATTTGTTGTCTTTTATTTTCTTTGATTCTGGTCTTAAATTATTTTCAGAGCTTACGATGTGGGACCACAGGAGTAGTGACTTTTATCAGAGGCAACATGCTCCACGTGGCATGGGTGGGCGATTCCCAGGTTATGCTTGTAAGAAAGGGCCAAGCTGTTGAACTAATGAAACCACACAAACCAGACAGAGAGGTATGTATGATCTGTTCTAATAGAGCATGTCATAACGGCAGTTTTGTGGTTATTAGGATTCTTTGAGTGTTGTTGCTATTATTGCCTTTAATGTCAGCAACTGTGCCCTTCTCCTAAAGGAGAAATACAGAAAGCCTTTTCACAGAAATGGCAGTATATCTGTTTACTGTAAAGTGGATGAATAACTCCTGAATCCCAGTGTTTGCTTTGTATCGTACTGCTCTAGGATGAAAAGCAGCGGATTGAGGCCCTTGGAGGTTGTGTAGTTTGGTTTGGTGCCTGGAGGGTGAATGGAAGTCTATCAGTCTCCAGAGCTATAGGTAGGAAAAAAACATTCGTTTTGTTTCTCCAAAATCCTCTAGCTCTCTGTCTTGTATTAACTTTGATATGAAGGAACTTGAGATGCTAATTTATATGCTCAGAATACTTATCATTGTTTAAAGTAACAACTGGATACCTTTATAATTATTTAAGTACACCTGGCTATTTATACATTTAAATTCCGTATAAAGAATTGCCTCAAGGAATGTAGCATTTATCAGTTTGTATTCTTTGAATAGATGCCTCCAAGTTAGTGTACAAATCTACTTAAAACAAATGATTTCATTCCACATTTCTAGAAAACAGAAGGGTTTCCTCAAACTTCATGTTGTTTCTATCTTTACCTCTTCTTTGGTGAATTATAAAATGACATGCACAGAATTCTTAGAAACACACTTTTTCTACAAAACTATTTTCTAAATACGGGACATATAAGTTTTTTGAGAAAGGGTCTCTCTATGTAGGCCAGGCTGGATTCTGCCTCAAGTGCTGGTATTAAAGGTGTGTACCACCACACCTGGCCCAGAAAATATAATTTGTCAGATAATCTAATGTTCAAATTCATTTTTGCTTCTCCCATTTCTCCTCATCCATGCTAGGGAGCAAATCTAGGGCCTCATCCATGCTAGGTGAGGGCTCTACCCACCCAGGTACACTCCCGGGTCTTTATAAGCATTCCAGAACTGCTCTCCCTAAAACATAGACTGTTTAAAAGGGCAACGCTGCTTATTCAAGAGATGGCTGAGGAAAATCAGGTGTACCTCCAAGGAACTGCTATGCCTGCCTTTGTCTTGCTGTGTGCTGCAGGCTGCATGGCTTAGCCTCACTTCCCAGCTGGTTTTTTTCCTTCAATACACAGACTCACATGTAAGCATTTAGTGCTGCTCATGTGTCTGTGCTTAGGGCTGACTGCTTGGGATGGCCCAGCTTTTGAAAAATAAGCGTGTGTTTCATGGGTAGCTGAGCAGACATGTGTGCATACATAACTCTTCAATCTCTACCTCCCCAAAAAGTAACTGGACATAGAGCTAAACGGACAAAGTCCATATCGAATCACCAAATTTAGTTTCTTGTTACCAAAAATCGGGTTTAGTTTGATCCATGAGTTGGACTCTTTCCACTTTGAAAAGGTGCTGCTAGCTAGCTGTGAAGTGCCCCAGATGTGAGCATCAGGCGCTGAATGAGATGTCCAGAGCTAAAAGATGTACAGATGCCTCATGAAGAACAGTTACCTCACTATGAGGGAGCTAGGAGGTGCTCTGGCATAGGGCCAGAAGACAGAATTCTCGAATTTTAAATATACTCTTATATACAATTATTTTTGACAACTAGAGCTGGTCAGACAGTGTTTGTCAGAAGACTGACATGGATCTCTACAGAGACATCTTAAGTTGATGCTGGCCTTGATTCTAGAAAGAGGTGAAACCAAAGCAGAGTAAGAATGTCTTTGAGTAAATGACAACCTAAGATGAAGCAGGGTCAACATCACAGACAATGTGACTTTTCAGTGGGATAGGGTGATACACTACGTTTAGGGAGGAAACCCCAAGAATGGAAAATACTTTTAGGAATAACAATGGGTACAAGAGGCAAGGGGAGACGGTGGAGTGGTCAATTAGGAGTGTTCCTGCCGACCTGTGACGGGCTTCAGATTTGACCCTAAATAGTCTAGATTTACTAGATGAATAAGCTGAGGCCACACAACCAGGTTTGTCTTTTCAAGCACTTGTAGTGACAGCATAGAGTACAGACGAGGGTAGAAGAGCCTGGATGGAGATGATGTAGAAAGCTGTGGTACAGTGCTGGAGACGAGGACATCTGAAAAAGGAGACACGGAGGAGGGTATAAATTGGTGAGACAGATGACAGTTTGTGAGGAAGAGGGAAACTAACTTCCAGGTTTCTGACTTGTGAGTAGGAAGACGATAAAGCATTTGTAATAAAGAAACAGCAGGTGGCAGGGGGTGAGTTCAATGGGACATATTTTCAATTCTAGGTACGGATGGGATGTCTTGGAAGAGATTTTGTACGTACGTGGAAATACAGATCTGGAGTTTAGCTGAGGGTTGAGCTGGAGACAAGGATTTAGTAACTCCTTCCACCTTGGCAACAGCATTTATCTCTCATGTGCACGCCCACATGTTGAAACCATAGGCATGGGTAACACTGCCCAGAAAACACTTATTGTGTGAAAATGCCAAGATGAGGCCCATGACTGAAGCTTAACACAGTGGTATAGGCTACTTGTCTTGGAGAGTAAACTGTCTTCTTAGTACTGCTTTGCTCCTTTGTAAAGTAAGAGGACCAGCTCCCAGTTCCTGACTCATGTGTGAGGTGGCGGAATATGTACCACATTCAGAACTGAGCCCAGCACACTCTTAGCCATGATGGCTACACTATTAAATCAAGGAACAAACCAGGAAAAGATGAAGGACGGAGAAGTGCAGTACTTCAGAGGCCAGGAAATGAGGGCTTCTGGGCCTGAGTAGTCAAGGGCTGCAGAGGTCCTATAAGAAATGGGTTTTAAAAGAGATGGAATTAGGGGCTGGAGAGAGGCTCAGCAGTAAAGAGCACTTGCTGCTCTTGCATAGGCTTCATTGCCAGCACCCATGTGATAGCCCACGACCATCTGTTAATTCCAGTTCCAGGAGATCTAATGTATTCTAACCTATTCAGGCCCCAGGTACACATCTGTACACATAAATAAGTTTTTAAAAAGAAATGGAATCTCAAATAGGAAATAGCTGAGAGAAACATTTGAAGTTGGTAAGTATAAGAACATACTAATTAAGATATGGGAAGACAGACATGGCGGCACATGCCTGTAATCCCTGCACTTGGGAGGCAGACAGGACCTGGAGTCAGTGTCAGCTAATCTAGGCTACATTTTATGGTGTGAAAAAGACAAAGGAAGATTGAATATATTTGTGGGAAGAGAGTAAGTAGAGAATTGAAAATGAGACCCTTGACTGAGCTCCAGAGAGATGGGACCAAAAATAACTGACTATGGTAGTGTACAGAGGTCAACTCCACCCAACCCTCCCCCACCATGCCGAAAGTGGTGGTGGCTGTAGGCTTTTCCTTTCGTTTTGTTTGTAGGAAGACTGAGGAAATTAAAATCTTACAACTGTCTCTTAAGTAAGAAATCAATGAATATACCAAGATCCAGTTGACGAATAAGGAAGATTTGGGAGACTCATTGGAATGCGCTTTAAAAGGGACAAGAAAGGGGGTAAACAGTTCAACTCCACTTAAAAACAATCGACACTCAAAGCTTTGACAACGCAAATCTTTCCAATTTTTTCACCCCATGAGCCCTTCATTTATGAGTTTCCTAGCATATGGAGAGAGGAGGCTGAAGCCAACAGGCTGCCATCTCCACCAGGAGATGGGTATTTGTGCCCTCCTACCAAATTTGGGGGCGAAATGCCACGAATCTGACTCTCAACACTGGAGCAGGTGAAAAGCCAGAGTTCTGGCACTATTTGCTCTGTGCAAATCTTTGTATGTTCTGTTCTAAACCAACAGTTGCACTTGCCTTTTAATTGTTAGCACTAAAACAAGATTTTTCTTTGGAACAGTGTAACTCAGATCACATTTATTTTTAGAAGGAGAGTTCAGAAAATAATATTTGCATCAGGTAGAAGAATAGGGAAATTAAATAAAGTGGACCAGTGGGGACACTGCTCTTAGCTTGTGAAGTTATGATTGGCTTCAGTAGTCTATTGGGACATCATAGTAATAAATGAAATCAAAACCATGCTTTTATGATTCCAGCAGCTGGGAGGTTGAGGCAAGAGGATGAGACATTCAGGGGCAGCCTTGCTACAAAGCAAGTTGGAGGCCAGCCTGGACTATGTGAATGAGACCTCAGCTTTAAACAACACAACACAATACAACAGTGGGCAGGGAGTGGATGCGAGTTCACGAGTGAGAAGCTAAGAATACGGAGGAGGGTCAAAAGGCCCTCTGCTTCTTATTTACAAATATAGTCACCTTCTAATTACACCCACTAAATGCCCATTTTCCTAAGATCTAGTTATTCAACCTGCTGGACACAGCATATGCCCGTTTATAGCTTATCACAGGGTTCCTACTGAACCATTTGAGCCTATCTGACATGTCTGAAAGAAATCTGAGGTAAGAGGGAACCTATAGCAGATACTAGAAATAATGAATCACATAATAAGGCCACTGTCTTAACTTCATTTCTGTTGTTGTGATAAAATGTCCTGACAACAGGAAACTTAAGGGACAAGCGGATTTAGTTTAGCTCACAATTCCAGGTCATACTTCATCACACTGTCACAGCTGGTCACATCAAGAAGAGAGGCTTCTAGTACTTAGCTGGCTTTCTCAGTCCAGGACCTAAACCCAGGGAATGGTACTGCCCACAGTGAGCTGGTTCTTGTCACTTCAATTAACCCAATTAAAAAAAAATTCCCATAGGCATGCGCACAGACCAGCCTGATCTAGGCAATCCTTCACTGAGAGTCTTCCTGTGGTAAATCTAGGTTGTGTCCAGCTCACAACAACTAACCATTACAGCCTGCTTCTTTCTAGTGCAATGGGAGGTGTAATTAATGAGAACTGTGTAGGGAACAAGTTGGGGGTTAGGATCTGGAGCGAGGCAGTCTGGTACCAATGCTGTAATTCTAAACACTAAGTTATAGGGCACTGCTTCACATATTGTTTGCTGGCTCTTTTCCAAGTGTCTAAAGAAAAATAACTGATGAAAACAATGCAGGAATCTGGTCATTTTCTGTATCTTAAAGTCCTAAAATCATGGTGGAAGAGGGGCAATCTCTGCAACTGCAAGAGAAACCCGGAGGCTTAAGGCCTATGGTGTGTTGGACATCACTCCCTAACACTGCCGTGTGTCTGCTTATGTTGTTAGTAAGCATTACCGAAGCTTCCAGGACTGTTGGAACTTCCAGGCCAAGGCTGGAAATGGCTACCCACTACAAAGAGAAGCCAAGGGGACCAGAAACAAAGTAGTCCATATCCTAGCTGTTTGTGTGGGACTGTGGATAAAGCCCACAAGTTTCCCTTTAGAGTCCCACTTGGTTTTTAAATCTCTTGTAACTCAACCCTTTCTCCATGTTCACAACAATAACCTACTTACTGATTTCTCAAAGGGGGGGGGGGGGGGCGGACAGAAAATTGTTTAATGAGGAAAACAGCCAGAACTTAGGGTTCCCCCTCAATGTTCTCAAGTTGAAATTAAATCAAACCTAATCACCAGTAAGAGAACAGATCTACTGAACCAACAGTTCTCCTATGTATAACTGATATTTTTAGTACATCAAACAAATTTAGATTAGATGTGTTTGTTGCTTTAGTCAGCAAAGCCTAAACTGTAGCCAGAGGCACAAGGTCAAATGTATACAATTGATGAGGAATTGAACCTGGCAACTTATAGTTTTTAAACTGGGATTAAAGTATAGCAACATCAAAGTAACATAGAATTGAAGTGTTTCAATTACAGTTTTAAATAAAAATTTCTCATTAAGTTACAATCAATCTATAGTATTGACCATAGGCATTCTAAACATTTAGGTGAATCACAACCTGCCTTCTGATGGCCTTCCCTTCTAATTCCCACAGGAGATGCTGAACATAAGCCATATATCTGTGGAGATGCAGACTCTGCCTCAACTGTTTTGGATGGGACTGAAGACTACCTCATTCTGGCCTGTGATGGCTTCTATGATACAGTGAACCCTGATGAGGCGGTGAAGGTTGTGTCTGACCACTTGAAAGAGAATAATGGAGACAGCAGCATGGTTGCCCACAAGTTGGTAGCATCAGCTCGTGATGCAGGGTCAAGTGATAACATCACTGTTATTGTGGTATTCCTGAGGGACATGAACAAAGCTGTAAATGTTAGTGAGGAATCAGATTGGACAGACAACTCTTTTCAAGGAGGGCAAGAAGATGGTGGGGATGATAAGGAGAATCATGGAGAGTGCAAACGCCCTTGGCCTCAGCACCAGTGCTCAGCACCAGCCGATCTAGGCTATGAGGGGCGTGTGGATTCATTCACTGATAGAACTAGCCTGAGCCCAGGGCCCCAAATCAACGTGCTGGAAGATCCAGACTACCTAGATCTCACACAAATAGAAGCAAGCAAACCTCACAGTACCCAATTTTTGCCACCAGTTGAGATGATTGGTCCTGGTGCACCAAAGAAAGCAGATCTTAATGAGCTAATAATGGAGGAAAAATCAGTCAAGTCTTCATTGCCTGAACGGAGTGGTGCTGGAGAGTTTCTGGCTTCTTTTAATTTGGGTTCAACAGGGCAACAGATATGCAGAATGGAGAGCTTGTCTCCTGTCTGTTCTGGGTTGGAAAATGAACAGTTCAAATCCCTGGGGAAAACAGTGTCTAGATTGTATCATTTACGCCACCACTACTCCAAAAGGCAGCGTGCATTCAGGTTTAATCCAAAGTTTTATTCATTTATTTCTGCTCAAGAGCCTTCTCACAAAATAGGCATTAGCCTCTCCTCACTTACTCGAAGTGGGAAGAGAAACAAGATGTTAAGAAGTTCTTTGCCATGGAGGGAAAATAGCTGGGAAGGATATAGTGGAAACATGAAGATTAGAAAGTGTAACGATATTCCATGCCCAAACCTTCCCTGGAGCTATAAAATATAAGACTTTTCTTCAATGTAGGTTAGCTAACTCTCTCAAAAACTACAACTATCAGAGTAGAAACAAGGTAGACATTTTTAACATACATGTGCTTCATTAAGAATCCATTGATGGCTCAATCCTTAAATGTACATAGATCTCTAGGAAACTCAAAATAGTATTTTCAATCATAAAAAAAAGTATTGGCGGTTTCACTAGCAAGCTCATACAACTGGTCCCTGTGATGTGTCTCTACCTACATACAGTCCCTCTCCACCATCCCTTCACGTCACTAGTGGAAGCTTGGAAGTGATTCCAGTCAGAATATACGGTATGGAAATCACAAGTATCTGGTCTGATGTGCCTAATCTAAAGGAAACAGTGCAGAATTAAATTTTGGGGGGAAATGTCCCTCAAGATCCCAGGGACCATGAAGCATCCCTTCCCAGTTGTTTGGGTGAATGAAAGATTAAAGCCACACAGGACTTAACTGCTGATCAAGGACTCAGTGAACCAGTACCAAAGTGTCATATTCTCAGACTTGGGAGGCAGTACGCAGTAAGATAACGTGTTCATTTTTCATAGACAATGAAAAGCAACTATGAATATTTTTAATTAAAATATTTCACAAGGTTTTAGTTATCTGAGAGTTTCATAACCTGTTATGGTGCTTTTGGTGGAATTTTGTTACTCATTTTAGGAGACCTCTGTCAGCTGGCTGTAACCTATGATGCTGTTCTTCATGGTACCTTCATCTCAGGAATAAAAGTGGTCTAAGAGATGATGTCAGGTACGAGAGAAGACTCAAATGCCATTTAAAACGAGTTGTGAAAATAGCACTTCTGTATTTTCTGCTTTGTTGACAAGTTTACAGGCAGCAAAGGCATAGATTACTATAATATAAAATGTAGTTTGAATAATGAAAACGATAGATTATTTTAACTTCTCTAAAATTGTTTTCCCCAAGGGAATGAAGTAATTGGCATGAAGGAGGCTGAGTGTGAACCCAGAGGCCACGTGCACAGGAGAATGCAGATTACTGAGGGTCAGGGCTGTTTAGTCATAAGTGGAGGCGAGCCAGAGTCCAGCTACCCGCTTCAGACTACAGTGACAGGTCTTGTGCTCCTCATTTCAATACTTATAGTTTATAGTTCTGAATCATCTCCTTTTTGCCATTTCTACAGTTTCAAACCAGAAACTTGTCTTCACCGAAAGACAACCAGTGAGGCAGCCTGGTTTATCTCAGTCATGAACGTTCCCACGTTCCCTACCCCATCACCCATGGGCTGGCCAGGCCAACAGGCTGGAACCACTGCTCGCACAGTGGAGGCACTGTTAAAGGTTCCTGCTGAGGCACAGCCATGCCTAATCATGTTCTACGGAATGCCACAATTCATGTTGCATTCTCCAGACCCACAGAGGAGTAAGATCCTCAAATCCAGAGACATAGATGACTAACGTATCACAGGTACTGGCAGAGCTACATCAAACCATTAAAGACCAAAACCCAGCTTCTCTTCAGCAATGGTCAAACTATTAACCTACAGCTTTATTTTTCAAAGTCTGAGTCTAAGTGGAGACTTTCAGTATTTGTTTTCTGTTGACCTTGGAGTCCTTTACTCTTCTCTTCGTCTCATGACACACTGCTGAGAAGGAATAAATATGGCTCCACCTCAACAGTATCGGGACTTCATCATCTTTCTGATGCTTGCCCCACAAATGGACCTCACTCTTGTCTGTCATTTTTTGAAGCCCAGATCATGCTGACAACCCATCAGGTGCAGGGCCAGTTTCAAACCAAATTTCTAAAGAAACTAGAAAACAGGCAGCGGACAACAGGTGTACATCATATCCCAAAATAGCTAAGTACATTTAGAAGAATTTCTGTGGTTATCTATTAGTAATGTTTTTGAGCAGAATAAAGAGAAAAGAAAAAAAATGAGGAGATAGGCTTTTGGTTAGTGAGGTAAAAAAACAAAAAAAAACAAAAACGAGTGGATGAAGCTAGGGCAAACAGACCCATTTGGGAAGGTCTGAATTTTGTAGGTCTGACTACACAGCAGTGTTAACTCCATTTCTCATATCATTAGCTCTCTAGAAAATAGAGAAAAGTACTTCTAGTGTGGTCAAGTTAATAAACCAATATTGTAAAAACTAACTCATTTGTTCACAATGTGCGTATTTATAAGGTAGTTAGGTACCATTTGTACGGTAAGTCCTTTAACATTCTATAATATTAAAGTAGTGGTTATTGGCCTGATATATGCTGCTGTTGGTTCTATAAACCAGACGAGAAGCAGTGCTTTGTGAAATACAGTGTTAAACCTTAATGCCACTGGTGATAGGAAGTAGTTCCCTTCAATTCAAATCCTCTGCCCTTATTTGCTGCTTGCTAATGTAAGCAATAAGTAACCCTCTAACTAACGGTATCTATACATTTCTGTAACATATTTAATGATGGTGTATCTGGTGACTGTAAAAATATTAGACAGATATAAAGTATCTATATAATATATACTAACTGTAAATGCTGAGGTATAGTCTGTGAATTATGTGTTTTGTACCTCTATTTCATTGTGCAATTTAGTGGTGGTGAAAGTTCAACACTCGATCCTTAAAGAGTGGCAGTATCCCTTTTTCAATTACCATGATCTGCATCAATTTGTTTGCTTGCTAAACCAGTTTTGTTACAGTAGGAAATAGCAAAACAAATATAGACAAGAAGTGTAGTATCTGATAGGAAAGCAGACTTCCAGTCTCCAACTGAGGTTACCATTCCTTGTACATTCACTGTGAGTCTCAAAGGGCGTCAGTCCCTAATTTCAAAGGTTTCCTTTTTCACTTTTTTTAGATATGTACATTGGAAAGATATCTGAGTTTGGCAACATTACAGTACCAAACACTGGAGCTCTTAATTCTATTTATGTCTGTACAACAGAAGTCCAGACAGAAAAACATGTATATACTTTTTCTTTACCTACAAGTGCCATCCATTGTCCTTGAAGTAATACAATTAGAGTCCATGTTGCATTTAATTTAAGTAGGAGGCACCTTGAAAGTAACATCTTTTCAAAGGACAATGTCAGCAGTGTCAACACTAAGTCTACTCCTGACCACATTTATAGTGGTACAGCATCGACCCTGCATTCTCATGACCACCACACTCCACTGCTAGAACACTGTGCCAGTAGGAAGTGCAACATCCAAGGGGCAGATGAAAAGGATGCAGCTCAGTGTTGCAGAGAAGCGGCTGTGCTTCAGGCTCTTCCTCCCCAGCCAAGGCTCACTGGAGCTTTGTGAAAAAAGGGTCCAAATGATTTTAACTTTTAAATGATTTGCTCACTCAATGAGCTTTTTCACCTACAAAAGAGGATACTACAGTTCTGTTTGGGTCACAAATTACTAAGATTTTTTTACCTTTCAAAAACAGGATGAAAGACAAAACCCCCACTCTTCTGTTTTGATCTATACAAAGATGGTTGTTTCTTCAAAACAAACGATACGCCAGTATTATACAAATAGTACTGATTGGAAAAACCTGCTGCTGCATCCTCCAGCAGCATTCGCTCTAGTTAAGCCTGTTTATTGTACTAACTAGAACCCGAGCAGGCCAGGGAGTCCAGTGACACAGCAGTCGCTCTTGAAAAGGAACTACTCAATTATCTCTGATGTATTAGATAATGCAGATACATCATTGTAATCTCTCTAGGTGCTCTGTGGTGAGAGACAAGCTTTCTCTTATTCATGACATTTCTCTGCAAAGAATTCTCTCTGGAGTGAAGTGAGTCACGTTATGATTTACAGACCCGCTCCACAGATCACTTCTGAGTTGAGTTGTAATCATAAGTGATCTTTCGTGTTTTATTTATTAAAACTGTTTATTCAGGTAAGGAGTATGTCGGAATTTTGCCAATATCTTAATAAAACTCAGCAATTAAAAACCACTGGTTATTTGTCTTATTCATAAAGTATTGAGTTACTTGGTGCTTAAACTAGGCAGATCCCTCAGCCTTAAAACCCCCACAATCTCCAGGGGGCTTTCAAAAATTTTTTATTTCCATTTATCCTGGGCAGTCCTGGAATTCACTATGCAGACCAGACAGGCCTCAAACCTGGAGATCCACCTGCCTCTGCCTTCCGAGTTCTGGGATTAAGGGTGCACACCAATACTGGAGATGGATGTTTTCTTTCCCCTTATAAACGTGGAAAGCTGCAAATCTGCTGAGCGACTCTTTAACCATCCAACCACCTAACAAAAAACGGGAGGGGGGTTTCTTCTTGTGCTCCCTACTGGTTTAACTGGGGTAACAAAAGCGGGCCAGTATAAGAGACAGTAGGAGAGTGAACCCCGCCCTGAGCTAAGCAATGACTCCTCAAATCTTCCAGTGACATTATTCTTAGATCTTTGCAACCAAATGCCAAAGCTTTCTCTTCATATCATTGGATTTCAGTCTTGAAAGGAAAGAAATAATCAGTGAGTAGTGGCTCTAAGTCTTTCTGGAGGGTTTGATGAGGAATAATTACAGAAAGGAGAGTGCATAGAAGGAAGTGAAGCCAACTGTGCAGGCAGGCCATGTACATCTAAAGCAAAGCCATGGTTGTTAACCTGTGGGTCTCAAGCCCCAAGACCCTCGGGAAACACAGATGTTTATATTACGATTCATAACAGTAGCAGAATGACAGTTATGAAGTAGCAATGTAATAATTTTACGACTGGGGGTCAGCACTACATTAGGAACTGTATGAAAGGGTCGCAGCAGTAGGCAGGTGGAGGACCACTGAAAGGGATGGACCCAGTGAACACACTGACTCCTATACCACCAGCAAGACTTACTTCAGTCACAACAATCCTAATTTTGTCAGTCAGCTTGTAGCGTGACTTTAGAAAGAAAGAAACAGTTCTGAAAGGAAGATTTACTTGAAGGGGCTTGCTTTGCAGAGATGATAAAGAACATTTTGATCAATAATTGTTATTTATGTTTGAAAAATTCCTAAAATTTGATACTTAATTAAGACAAACATCTCTTTCTGAAGTAGCAGCATGCCATATAATTATTCTAAGTGAATCACTAGTCTAACAATTACTTGAATTGAGACTTTACTAGTGTTACCAAATTATCAGAAATGATTGTCTGGGGTTAGGGTCTCTCAAAGGCTAGGTCCAAGCACAGGAAAGACGTAGAGTTGATTATAAGGTTGCCACCTGCCCCACCCCCACCATGGGCTTTTGACCTGCACCCAGATGCCTGTTACCTTAAGAACAACTAATAAAGGACACTTCTTTGTGCTTTAGGAGCCTACTTTTGTTTGGCCTCAGAATAAACTTGTTGAAGAACTTTTATTTGTATTTCTAACAAATCAGTTTCTTTTGGACTGTTCAAACTGCTCAAATACTGTTTAGTAACGAAGAGTTCCTTCTTGAGCAGCTGGGTTTAGTATTCTTCCTAGCTTAGCTGTAGGATGATTCCCCACCACAGAATCTCCAGGAAAAGGTGTCTTGACCTCATGGTGAAAAAAACAGGTCCGACACACAAGTTCTATCCAGTTTTGGTGTTTTGGGTTTTTTTTTTTTGGGGGGGGGGTCCCTTTTTGGAAAATGGAAGAAAGTGTGAAAGGCTGTCAAGAATGATCTAAGTTTGGAGAAATCTTTTTTCCAAGTGAGAAGTCAGAGCTTAACTGGATATGAAAAGGCCCCGCCTTCACAGTGGGGGTGTGACAGCTACTGCACAGGGGCAGGAGAGCCCATAAAGTTGCCAGGGACTCACCAATGGAGGCAAGTCTACACGGCAGTCTCTCCTAAAGGCGCACGAGGAGATGCCACCTGCCTACAGTATCTGGGCAGTAGTTTTGGTTGGGTAGAGAAGCACCAGGGGCTCAGCCTGCTCGTGTGTCAGCCAGAGAAAACGTTTTCAGAGTGGTAGAACGGATATACAGCCCAAACTACTGAGTGGCTAACTACTTCCTGTTTGCTCTTAAGCTTCTTCAAGAAGAGTTTGTTTTGTTGTTTTCAACTCCTGTAAATATTGAAAGCAAAATGTAGTACCTCACAGAAGTTTATCTTCTTTTTACAGTTCAGCATATACTTATACATGACTCAGCACGATGAATTGTGACACCAACTTCCTGAACTTAGGCCAAATTCACAGGTTTAGGGCACAGTCTTCTACAAGATGAACCTGCTTCAAGTTCAGGATTCCCAGGCCACACTTACACTTGACCAGGTGGCTCCCAGTTTGGGGGTTTCCACCATTAAGTTGAGGTTTGGTAACTCACTTAGAACACTGCACAGAACTCAGGAAGGCACTAAGATCACGGTTTCATTCTGAAGAAAGCATGTGATTTCGAACCAGCGAAGGAAGACACATTGGGGAGGTTCCGAGGGTCCCAAATGTGATGCTTCTTATACCAGCAGGTGACATTCCTGGCACAATGATGTACACTGGCACGGTGCTGCAAAGCTGGTACACTCGTTTAGGCTTCTACAGCCCCCATAAAGAGTGTGTGTGTGTGTGTGTGTGTGTGTGTGTGTGTGTGTGTGTGTGTTTGTGTGTGTGTTTCCATCAGCTACCTGGTCTCTAGAACCTTATCAACATACCACACGGTTGACTTTCTAGTGTTGTCAACCCATGTTCAGGCATCTTGTTAGAATAAACTACCAGCTTCCAACCATAAATGATTCCCATCACGTAGGAGAGTCCAAGGATGTAGAGGCTGTTTCCCAGAACATGGATCAGAATAGCTGTCTATATTATCACATATCTGACAGTCCTATTCACAGGCATAAAATCTCCTTCAGAATGAAGACTGCTCCCATGAAAGTCTGATCAGAAGCATGCTAGATTGGAAATGACCCACATTCTTTAAGCAGGTAGTTGGATTCCAGGGGAACAGCTAGTGGAATGCTACTTGGCAAAACAAACAGAAAACTACGAACTGAGTTAAGATGGATAAACATCATAGTGCTTTACGTACAACATGACTATACATTGTGAGTCTATATGACACTATGGAAAAGGGAAAAGTAAAAGGACAAAGAACAATGGTAGTCAGAAGTCTGGGGGAAGTGTTACTTACAAAGGGCCACCACAGGGAAATCTTGGGGCTGCATACTGTCATGATTAACTACATTAACATTGAATCAAAGAATAACAATACAGAGGGCAGAAAGAAAGGTGCTAAGGTAGTCTTGAAGTTGAGAACTTCAAATAACTGAAAAAATATTTTGACATGATACACCAGCTGGGTGCCAGGGCATGCATCCAGCTAGCTAGGAGGCTGAGGAAGGAGGATCCCTTGAGCCAGCCTGGGCAGTATGCAAACCCCCATTTCAAAAACATACAAGTGATATATTCAAGGTGTTTTTGTCCCTCATAAAGATATAAGTCAGATATATCATTAGTAAATAATAAATAGAAAAAAACAAAGAAAAAAGAAAGAGAAAAGAAGGAGCAAGGGCCGGGCATGGTGATGCATGCTTTTAATCCCAGCACTCAGGAGACAGAGGCAGGCAGATCTGAGTCCAAACCAGCCTGGTCTACAGAGTGAGTTCAAGGACAGCCAGAGCTATGTAGACAAACCCTGTCTTGAAAAAGAAAAAAAATGAGCTTGTTCAAGTGAAACAACTAATACCCTGTCGCCAATGATTCAGGCTTCACATGGTTGGCTATTATAAATAGAAGCAAAGCCTACAATGAGCCCTGTAGGATTGGACTGATGTAGATATCAACCCACAGTTTTTCTCTAGAAAACAAAAAACACACACAAACAAAAACAAAAAAGCTATTTTAGCTGGGTATAAAGGCACATGCTCATAATCTTAGTATTCGGGAGCCTGAAGCAAGAGGACTAAAATTTCCAGTACAGCTTGGGGTAGATAAGGACAGGCTGAAAGTTTATGTGCTTGCTTACCCACTGGTTAGGAGTGATGGTACCACAGTAACAGTAAGCACACATACTTAGTTTCTACATGATTTCATATACAAGCTGAATTATAGCTGAGCATGGTGGCGCACATCTTTAATCTCAGCACTTGGGGGGCAGAAGCAGGTAGATCTCTGTAAGTTCAAGGCCAACCTGATCTACAAAAAAGATTCCAGGCCAGGTAGGACTACATAGTATTTCCCTACCACTATGGGAGGGAAAATACAAGGTGAGCTTTTAGCAGCCTTTGATTAAAATATAAGAATGTAAGGGGTTAGGGATTTAGCTCGGTGGTAGAGTGCTTGCCTAGCAAGCGCAAGGCCCTGGGTTCGATCCTCAGCTCAAAAAAAAAGAATGTAATAATGGGACATATTAGAGCTAGGCATGGGGACACACACTTTTAATCTCCAAATCTGGGTGGCAGAGCAGGTAGACCTCTATGAATCTGAGGTTAGCCTAGTCTACACAGAGTTCCAAACCAGACAAAGAGACACAATGAGACTGTCTCAAAAACCAAACAAATTACAAAGAGCAAGACGAATGTAGAGCAAGGATGCAGCTCAGGACTCAGGCCTATAATCCCAGTATTCCTGAGTAGAAGACTGGAGGAACAAAAGGACCAGAAAGTCAATGTCATCCATAAGACTAGACCTATTTTTGCTTCAAAAACAAAAAGAAGTACTGCAAACAAGATTCATTACATGATCGTTGCTGTGGTACAGTTATATAGTGCACTAACTAAAGAAAAAGCTGGGTCAAGGCTAGATGGGAATTCTCACATTTTCTTAATTCTTAGAAATCTACAATTATCTCAAAATAAAAAAACAACAACAACAAAATAGGACAATCTTTAAGCTTTATTTGTGTTTTAAGCAAGATAAACTGCAAAAAGCATTGTGTCCAAACTTAAAAGCATCACACAATCTCCCTCAATTTCCCACGTGGGGACAAGGCAGAACTTGTCAGTCTCAAAGATTACTGAGGGATTCAATCAATCAAGTTGTCAAAATTGTTCAGAAACAATATGCTCACATACACATCTTTAATGCCAGCACTTGAGAGGTACAGGCAGAGGCAGTCTAGTCTACACAGTGAGTTCTAGGCCAGCCAGGGTTACATAGTAAGGTTGAAGCTAGTGAGATGGCCAGCAGCAGCACCTACCCCGCCTGAATCAGGCAGCTCACAAGTGCCTGCAACTCCAGTTACAAAGGTTTCAGAGCGCCCCCTGGCGTCCTCAGACACCCAAATGCACACACACACAGAAATGAAAACTAAAGAATCCTTACAATAAAAAGTAAGTACTTAAAGAAGGTTTCAAGTAATAAGAAGGTGCATGGCTCCTGAAGAATGACACCTGAGGTTATCTTCTGACCTCAACACATATGTGCACCTGTACATATATGAGCACACACATGAACACTACCCCTTCCTCCCGACCTGGCTTCGAGCACAGCCAAGGTTGGCACGGAGCACCTTGCTCCTGGCATCATCAAAACACTACACTTTACAATGTGCTTGCCTAGATGCCAAAGCTTCGGGCTCCTTTCCCAGCACTAGGCAAACACCAAAAGCAAAATCCCACCTCTGTGGATACTTTGGTATGTAGGATTGCTAGGGAATAAGGTAAGGATTATTCTTTCCATTGGGCACGGTGGAGCACACCTTTAATCCTAGCACTCCAAAAACAGAGGCAGGCAAATCTCTGTGAGTTCAAGGTTAGCCTAGAGTGAGTTCTAGGATAGCCAGGGCTACACAGAGAAACCCTGTCTTCAAAAACCAAAGACAAAAAAAAACCCAAAAAACAAAAAACAACAACAACCCAAAAAGAATTATTCTTTCTATAGATTCTGTCATTTATTTGTTTATTTTGGTTTTTAAAAGGAAGTCTAGAATTGAAGCCCAATCCTTTGAACAAAATGCCATTGTCTCCACTGCTAAGCAGCCACTGCAATAAAATAAAAAATGGCCTTCTGGACCCACTTTCAATAAATTGCAGAGGCACACTTTCTCAAGTTAACTTTATTAACAAAAAGTGCAAGCTCTTAAAGAAAAAAGAGTCAACTAGGAGTCACAGCATCGAGCAAGCCATCAAACATGGAGTGAACCATCATCACTGGAACAACAGGGAGAGCACTCTCGTGGACATACATCCATGCTGCTTCAATAATCTCTTGGTCAACTTTAAGTGCAGCTTCCATAAACATGTAATAGTTCAAACACAAACACGGGAGCACAACGGCAAAGTTTGGCAATCATTTGGGGTTTGGGCTAATTGGGAATATGAGAGAAAGCCTTACACACAGTTTCATGTTGATGTAAGACTACACTATACATAAATCTTTAGATGCACTCACTGAAGCAAAGTCCAGCCAATGGAAATAGTTTAAAAATATTAGCTGCACTACAGTAGTGTTTCAGGAAGCAGAAAAGATGAAAAAAATCTTTAAGTGACCTTCCATGTCTTCACAGAACCAATCCACAGTGAGTTAACTCATTTTAAATGACACCTGTAAAGGTCAGACAACTGAATGAAGTTGTGTCATTAACCAGTGTGCCAGCACGCCAACAAACGAGAGAAATAAATAAAAGTTAGGCTAGCATCATATTTCAAAGAGAAGAGTCAGTCTAGTGTTGCTATAGTTACTCAGGGAAAGTATCCACTGAGTAGAATCTGTTCATAAGCAAATTTTCTGTTCACTATTATACAGGCCCTAATGAAACTACAAACTACTGAAAACTTAAAACACAGTCATCTAAACCATGAGCCAAAGACAGAAGAGCACTAACGCTGAACAAGTCTCGGAGTCACACTCTGCCTCCGGGTGCTTTCGGCACTTCGAAGGCTCTCTGTACTGCAGACAAGCTGCCTTTGTTAATGCGCTAATTTGCTAAGTTAATGGAGCACTACACTGTTAGTTCATTATATGAGAAGGAACTCTTCCCCCTTCCTCTTTCCCCATGCACTATTACTGTCTTTGTATTAGAACTCCTTCTAACAGGTAGAGAAGGCAAACAAAGGACACTAAATCTGATCATCTGACTGCTGACAATTTTGAGCACCAACTTCCACCAAATTTCAGGGCCCAGGTAGCTTGAAACTCGGTTCTCGTGTCTGGCAATTACCTTCCACCACTTTCATCGGTACTGAAGTGGAGATTTTCAGGGTCAATTTGTTCACCATCAGGAAAACTGGAATGTGAATCTAAGGAAAAAATTGAAAAGAAAACAAAACAAAAACAAATATCAGAAGGCATGTTTTCTTTGCCCAGGTCTTTTGTGATCTTACCAAATGTTTGACAGACTGATAAAGATGTGCTAGGTGGAGAACAAGCCTCTGTCTTCAGAGAATTTGTGATTTAAGTTGAATGTAAGGAAGGAAGAAAAAAACAAAACAGGTAGAGACACCCACAATTAGAAGAGGAAAGCCACAGCAACACCTCATCCTTCTGGAACACTACCTGAGAAACAGAGATGGCGACACTCTCCAGCCTCAGAGTCCATGGACACAGATGTTCCTCCTCACACAACTCAACTGCCCGTGCAATCACCACTGCAGAATCCCTCTAGCACTCAAAGCAAGCTGCCTCAAACCCGGCCACTTCTTTAGAAGCAGAGGGAATTGCTGAAGATGCCAGAGTATATGAAACCATCAAATACTTGCCACTGTACTGAAAAGGGAACCCCCAGCATAAGCCTGGTACCTCACAATGCACTTTCCTTTTATACTGTATCTGTTTACTTTCAGTCTGTGCATGAGAAATCATCCCATCAAGCACAGAAAATCAAGCTAGTCTAAAAGAGGAAGGACCAGGGAGATGGCTCAGTCAGCACAAACGCTTGCTGTTTGTCTGACAACCTTAGTTAAATCCTTAGAAATGGATTTGATGGGACACATCTGTAAGCCCAGCATCCCTATGGGAAGATGGGGCAGAGACAAGAGTCACCCAGAATCACAAGGCCACCTAGTCTAGAGTCGAGTGCAAGGGCAGAAACAAGAGGACTGCCACAAAGTGAAGTGGAGGAGAGAACTGACTCCCTGCAGTGGTCTTCTCAGCTCCATAAAGTCGCTGACAGACACAACCCCATACTCACATACACAGGACCTTTTCTAAGACACAGGGCTGTCCTAGAACTTGCTCTGTAAATCAAGCTGGTCTCAAACGCAGAGATCTGCCTGCCTCTAAATCAGGAGTGCTAGGATTAAAGTCACATACTACCACTCCTGTCACAAATAATTTTTTTGAAGGGAAAAATATTAACAGATTTCTCTTGTTCAGTTTTTTCCACTAAGAATTCTTTTCTGAGGGAATATGAAGGAATAAAAAACTGATTCCAGGATTTGTATGTATACATAAGAAATAAAAGAGGTTTTTAAAGTTACAGCATGTGGGGGCTGGAGAGATGGCTCAGAGGTTAAGAGCACTGACTGCTCTTCCAGAAGTCCTGAGTTCAATTCCCAGCAACCACATGGTGGCTCACAAACATTTGTAATGAGATCTGGTGCCCTCTTCTGGTGTGCAGTCCCACATGCAAGCAGAATACTGTATACATAATAAATAAATAGATCTTGAAAAAAAAAAAGTTACAGCATGCTAGAAAATAGACAAAGTTCTGATGAGAGGTAAAAATACAAAACAAAACTAAAAAGCCCTTCACATGAAAACCCCCCTTCACATGAAACTTTCACAGAGACTGGCAGCACTTCCTATGACAGGGGGCAGGCTGAGTATTTAAGTGCTAGAGCTCACCCACTGTCCCTGCTGAAAACTCTTTGTTCTGAAGTATCCTTGGCCACAAGCTACACAACACCAGGCTGCAGGCTTTTCCACACAGGAAGTGGCACTCAGGTGACTAACTGGCCAAACATAGCCTGACAACTCTCTTGGTACTTACCATATCATCTACCATAGAATATTCTCTCACAACTGACAGTGATTTTTTAACAAGATGAACAAGCAGAACAGAGTGAGCAGAGACAGCAGCCGAGGCAGAAAGAGCAGCAGCAGTGATGCTTTTATGAACCTGTGTAAAATGACAACATGGTGTACCTTCATCTGGGGCCTGAGCCAGGAATGGATCATTGAAAGAGCCTATGCTGGTGTGCTCTTCCTGCTCCTCGTTCTCAGTGTCACATTCAATGTCGCTGTCACTGCTCATTCCTGGCAGGCGGAAGGGGAGAACAGGTCTGGTAAGAATCCACTGTTTGGTGACAGGAAAAGGAAGCTTGTATGTACTGAGCTGAGGCCCTATTGAACAGCAGCCACACAAACTCCAGTCCTCTGCAGAGCGTTTAGAAGCATCACTTGAATTCTTTTCCCCACAGAACCGAGGACCCCAACCCTTGAAAGTTCTGTGAAGCCAGTATTAATTTCGGAAAAGTGAGAAAAAGTTTTCCACATTAAAAACTTCCTTAGCAAGTTGTAAAAACAAAATGAACCAACAACACCCCCACCCCACCCCACCCCACCCCGCAAACAAACACTCTTTCAATCTGGTTTATTATAAGGACTAATAGTCTCCAGCCAAAAATATTCACAAATACCAGTGTAAGTAATAGAAATGCATAGAAATTCCAAGAATTCTAGTAGTAAATGGTTTCAAATCTATTTGTCTCTCTCATATTTATATGTATAATCAATGTTGACTTTAGAGACTCAATTATATATTTTTCATTAACACCTAGTAATTATACACAGGGTATAGTATGTCACTTTAATACCTGTTTATAATACGTAGTGACCAGGACAGTTGACATATCTACCATCTTAGCTGTATATCGTTTGTCTGTGCTGGGAACATTCAAATCCTCTCTACTAGCTATTATAAAATGTTATATTAATCACAGTCGACCACAGTTATCCTACTGAACTTTGGAACACTGTAAGTTATTCCTGCCGCTCAACTGTTTCTTTATGTCCATTAAATATCCTCACTTCATTCTCCATAAACACTCAACCCTCTTCCAGGTTCTGGTAGCCACTGTTTTATTTTGTGCTTCAAGATCAACTTTTTAACTTCTCTATACAAGTGAGAAAATGTGTTATTTTTTAGTTTTGTGCCTACTTTAATAAAAACAATATTTAATAAAACAATACTCTCCAGTTCAATCCATGTTCCTGCAAATGATGTGATTCATTCATTTTTAAAGCTCAATAGTGTTCTATTGTATACAGCTTCCCTACCACGTATGGAATATACTTTCTGTCCTATCGGACAGCAGTGGTACACACCTTTAATCCCAGCACTTGGGCGGTAGAGGCAGGCGGATCTCTGAGCCTGGCCTAAGCAGCAAGTTCCAGGACAGCCAAGCTACCCAGAGAAACCCTGTCTCGAAAAACCACACTTTTCTGTCCCTTCTGCAGTGTACGCCGAGCCTTCAGTTTGTATTAGAAGTTAACAGCTGGGGCCAGCCCCCCCCCCCCCATCATGGCTTCCTATAATGTCTCTGTCGCTGCAGGAAGAGGCTTCTTTGATGAAGTACAGGTAGGTAAGAGCTACATTTATCTTCGGGTACAAGGATAAGTATTTAGAATGCAGTTACAATTGTGCTAGTTTAGGGATGTGGCAGTAGGACTCTAGGGCCCAAGGCCTTACCAGCCACAGGTGCTGGCTAGATTTACAGTACCAAGCATGAAATCCCCCCCTAGTAAGAGGGCCTTAAGACAGCTGTTGGTTACTCCCAGGATATGAAGTGCCACTACCATACCATGTCGGACATCTTACTATCTGGTCATTGTTGTGGTGTGTAGGTGTCACAGCTAGATAGGACTACCCATTTTTTCTCCCTGGTAATGTCTTCTGGTGCTGTAAGAGTCTTCAGGGAGGAGGCTTCCAATTCAGTTCCAGTTCCATTCCTCCAAGTCTTCTTTCTGAAGTGTGTGGTGTGCAGGGTTTTTTTTTTTGTGGGGGGGGGAAGGGTGTGTGTGTGTGTGTGTGTGTGTGTGTGTGTGTGTGTGTGTGTGTGTGCGCGCGCATGCGCATTTGGACTCTGAGGATCAAACTCAGGTCATCAGGCTTGGCAGCAAATGCCCTTAACGGGTCATCTCACCAGCTCCAAAAACTAAAAATCTCTTTGAGAGAACACAAAATAAAAAACACAAGTCTGCCATAAGTACAAGAAAAGAGTAAGAAGGGCCCTTAGATGATGGAAAAAGGGAACCAACTCCCTTAAGTAGATTCCTCTGACCTCCACATGGGAGCCGTTGGCACATCACATAGAGTACACACAAACAAGCATAATTTTAAAAATTAAAAAAGAAACAGCAGGGAACTTTGTGTTTATGGCAGGCTTGTTAAGAGAACAAAATTGTTAAACTAAGGTCAGCAGTGTCTCCAAAGGCTTACACACACCAAGCATGCGTTCTGGCTTTTAGCTCATGTGCAGCCTTTAGGTTTGGAATTTAAACCCAAGGTTCAAATCTCAGGAATTTACCACAAGAACTGTGAAAACAGTAGCTACTGCTATATGGATAAGCAAATGCAGACACCTTCTTGGGAGGGAAGGCTCTCACTAACAGCAATAAGCTCTGGACAAAATCATGCCATAGCTACTTAAGGACTCTGAAGACCGACCGCACAGCAGTAGGAATATTGCTGCAGTCAAACGCTGAAGCAACAGCCAACTCAGGTTTTATGATGTCATCGAAAAATGTCCAGGATGAACCCCTACCCCTGGATCAGCCACAAATGTCCACGACACAATCCAGAACGCAGAAAGTGCATCCATAATCAATGCCACAGTGACACACGCACTGGGGCTCTCTAACAAGACTTCCAGATCTGTCACAAATGCTCACTGTCAAAGAATTCTAAGGAAGTTTCTAGGACAGATCACAAGAATAACTGGGGAAGCAGGAGTCTCAACAACGGTGTGAAAACAATGCAGCCGGGCAGTGTGGTGCACGCCTCTATTCCCAACTCTCAGGAGGCAGGCAGGCAGATCTCTGTAAGGTTGAGCCTAGCTTGGTCTACAGAGTGAGTTCCAGGACAGCAAGAGCTCTACACAGAGAAACCCTGCCTTGAAAAAACCAAACCAAACCAACAAGCACCCAAACCAATGCAAACAATGTACATGAAGCAAGAAAAATTTAAATTTAAAAAATTTTCCACCAAAGAAAACTGTAGGGAGGCTGGAGAGATGGCTTAGTAGTTAAGAGCACTGACTGCTCTTCCAGAGGACTGTGGTTCAATTCCCAGCACCCACATGGCAGTTCATAACTGTCTGTAATTCCAGTTCCAGGGGACCTGGCACCCATGGCAACACACACACACACGCACGCACACACACACACACACGCACACGCGCACACACACGCGCGCGCGTGCACGCACACACACGCACACACACGTGCACACACACGCGCGCGCACACACACACGCGCACACACGCGCGCGTGCACGCACACACGCACACGCGCGCACACACATGCGCGCACACACACACACTCCCCTGTATGTTTTCAATCATCTAGGTAGCGTTTCTTCTTAAATGTTCAGAATATAAAGTTTGCACCTGGGTGTTCTTAAATGTCTCAACTTTTTTTTTCTGTTTTGAGACAGGGTTTCTTTGTAACAGCTCTATCTATCCTGGAACTCACTTTGTAGACCAGGCTAGGCTTGATCCCAGAGATCTGCCTGCCCCTGCCTGCTGAATGCTGGGATTAAAGGCACACAGCACCACGGACCAGCCTCTCCACTTTCATAAAGAACACATGCATATGAAACATGCTTGCTCAGAAGAGGTATATACAAGGACTCCCTTTTTTGGTTTGTTTTTGAGACAGTCACAGTCTCATTCCATTGTCCAGTTTGGCCTAAACTAATAACAGCTCAGTGTGACCTCAAACTGTGGTAATCCCCCTGCTTCAGCTCCCCAAGTACTAAGATTACAGACATGAACCACAATGCCAAACAACACAACAAACCCTAGCTCCATCTAGACTGATTCTCCAAATTGCAGTTACACACCTGACCTTTTAGTACTATTCACTCACTGATGGTGCTTATGAGACATTATTAACTATAAGATGTATCAGAAATATCACAATGAGAAAAAAAGATCTGTAGTTATAACAAATTCTGAAAGGGTCTATGTCAGCCAGCTGAAGCCAGATGAAGAGACATATCTCTTAACAATATCAGATGCTTGAAATTCACAGAGAAGCAGGCAATTTGGTTTTTATCTACTAACAATTTACAGCTGCTCTTCTCACCTCCTTCTAAAGCAGTGGTTCTCAACCTTCCTGACGCTGCAACCCTTGAATACAGTTTCTCATGTTGTGGTGACTCCCAACCATAAAATTATTGTTGCTACTTCATAACTGTATTTTTGCTACTGTTTTGAATTGTAAATATATGCTATGCAGGCCATCTGCTATGTAACCCTGTGGGGGTCATGACCTATAGGTCGAGAGCCACTGTTCTAAAGGACACTTACCATTGTGTTAGAGTCCTTCCTCCCTCTTCTGCAAGGCTGTACAGAGTAACAAAGTAGGACCAAATGACTGGAGTTTGCCAATTTCCCTTGAAGGTTGAACAGTAAGATACAAGATGAGGGGCTGGAGACATGGCTCAGAGGTTAAGAGCACTGGCTGCTCTTCCAGAGGTCCTGAGTTCAATTCCCAGCAACCACATAGTGTCTCACAACCATCTACAATGGGATCCGATGCCCTCTTCTGAAATAAAGGTGTATATGCAGATAGAGCACTCATACATAAAATAAATAAATAAATCTTTAAAAAAAAAAAAAAAAAAGATACAAGATGAAGTTAGGAAGTTGCTGACTGGCTGAGAAAGGTTTTCCTTGTTGATGGTGATACAGAGAATAAACAACCCACTCCAGAAATTCCAGGATGTGATTCAGAGTTCTTACCAAAACTGCAAGTGAAGCAACTATCTTGTCACTTTCAGAAAAGCTAAGCCAATTCACTGAGACTGCGAATTCAGAGATGACACAGGCAGAAAAAACAAAACAAAAGTACAGGCTCACACCTGTAATCCCAGCATCAAGAGGCTCAGGAGGCAGAACTGCTGTAGAATATTATTTTACAGTGTGTTAGTTGTTCATGTTGCATTGTTTAACTCTGGGAAGCTGTGTTACTTTGCCTGTCTGTCTAAAACACCTTATGGTCTAATCAAGAACTGAACAGCCAATAGCAAGGCAGGAAAAAGGATAGGTGGGGCTGGCAGGCAGAGAGAATATGTAGAAAGAGAAATCTGAGAGGAAAAAAAAAGAAGTAGGAAGAGAAGGAGACAACTCCAGGAATCAGCCACCCAACAAGAGTAATATTTACAGAAGTAAGAGAACAGGAAAAGCCCAGAAGCAAAAGGTAGATGGGATAATTAAAAGTTAAGAAAAGCTGTCAAGAAATAATTCAAACTAAGGCCAAGCATTCATAATTAAGAACAAGCCTCCATGTGATTTATTTGGGAGCTGGGTGGTGGGCCCCTCAAAAGAGCAAAAACAACAACACTTTTTATGAGTTCTCAGCCATTCTGGGCTACAAAGAGTGAAAACCTGTCTCAAAATGGGTGAGTGGAAGGCAGGTGCTAGAATGGAGCTCTGCTGAAGTCCTGGGTCCATTCCAAACACAGCATAATATAGGCATATGACTCATGTCTATAATCCCTGTACTTGGGATCAAGAGCACTTATCACCCAATATTATCAAAGGCTATTAACCAGTCTCTCCAATATTTAATCAGTGTTTTTAATGTTTCTCTGCCCTTCTCCTTCTATCACATATATACAGCATACTTTAAAAAAGCTACAGTTTGGGCTGGAGAGATGGCTCAGAGGTTAAGAGTACTGACTTCTCTTCCAGAGGTCCCGAGTTCAATTCCCAGCAACCACATGGTGGCTCACAACCATCTATAATGAGATCTGGTGCCCTCTTCTGGTATACAGACCTACATACAAACAGAACACTGTATAAATAATAAATCAATAAATCTTTAAAAAAAAAAAAAAAAAAGCTACAGTTTGTTTTATTAGTAACTACAGCCCACTATGCAAGGGACTCTCAAGAACTATCACCCCTGGTCAGATGATTATGCCGACCAGTGGTCTTTCATTGGGGGTGATTTTGTCTCCCAGAAAACATTTGGTAATGTGTGAACACAATCTGGGTTGTAACTAGTACCCAGTGGTTTAAAGCTCTGGGGTTGCTATTAAGCATTCTAGGCAAAGAACAGCCTCCCTACAAAAATAACCATGTCCAGAATGGCAACCGTATCAAGGCAGAGATAGCTCCAAACCAGATAGCAGGTTCAGAAATTGTTCCAGAACCAGCATAAATTCAGAATCAGGCAAACTAGAAGAATTTTATAAATGACACATAAAGAAGTAGTTTGTAATTCCAACACATGCTGTTAAGATTTCTTGTCTCTATAATTTATTATTGGTATGTGCACAGACATTTGGAAAGTAGCTAATTTCCAAAATTCCTTCCCCAAAAGTTAGCAGTAATATTTCTTTAAAAAATAATTCTTGGGCTGAAGAAATGGCTCAGAGGTTAAGAGCACTGACTGTTCTTCTAGAGGTCCTGAGTTCAATTCCCAGAAACTACATGGTAGCTCACAACCATCTGTAATGAGATCTGGCGCCCTCTTCTGGCCTGCAGACATACATGCAGGCAGAACATTGTATACATAATAAATACATAAATCTTTAAAACAAAATTCTTAAAATTTTATTTTAGAGTTATTTGTGCCTGTTTGCATGTATGTGCACATGTCCACAGTGGCCAGAAGAGGGCACTAGGTCCCTTGGAATGACAGGGATGCTGGAAACCAAATCAAGGTCAAGATTAATTGGGCTTATGATTCCAGAGGGTTAGAGTCTGCAAGAGCAGTATATGCTCTTCACCATTAGGCTATCTCTCCAGCAGTAACATTTCTTAATGTTTTAATCATCAACACAGTGAAGATATGTTTTACTTAATCTCTCCTACTGAGAGAATGAACAGTGGAGGACTACCATTTAAGAGCAAAGACCAACACATTTAGTGCTAAAAAGGTCAAGGGATGACTCACTAAAATATTTCCCTTTATAAGTACAAGAATCTGAATTCATCCCCAGAACCCATGGGGGAAAAAAAAATCAATATAGTCAAACTGGTGAGAAGCCATCAAAAAGGAGGAAGACAGCTGTGGGAAGCCAAAAAAGCCCTGAGTGAATGTGTATTATCTGACATGGGCATAGCCCATGCCTCAGACCTATGGGATTGGCATAGCTTTCTCCCTGGGGTGAGGCTCACAGGCATGGCCAAGCCTTCCTCTGGTCATAGTGCAAATGTTGACAGCGTGTCTAAGTATGAGAGCTTACAAATAACTGACCGGTGTGTGAAAAAGCTAGCAACTACAGTTTCCCCCTGGATGTTTGCAGCTGGAGACTGCTGGCCTACTGAGACTAAATCCTCCATTTATTATGTAACTCCTGCACAAAATAAATGGACTGAAGTTCCAGGTTGACTTGTAGTTGGAGCCATCCCATCAGAGTGCACATAACCCATCTTTTCTCTATGTGTGTCTGTCCTTGTTTCATTCCCTGTATTTATGCAGGGAATATCCAGGACCAAGCTGTGTGGAACCAGCAGACATATCTGTGGTGGGCTGAATAAGAATGGCCCCCATAGGCTCATATGCTTGAATACTTGGTTCCCAATTGGTGGAACTATTTGGGAAATGATTAGGATATGTGGGCTTGTTGGAGGACAGGGTCACTGAGGGTGGGCAGGCTTTGAGGTTTGGAAAGTACCACTCCCAGTGGGCTCTCTGCCGTTCCTGCTGCCAGGTCTTCACTTTGCCATCATGGACTCTAACCCTCTGGAATCGTAAGCCCAATTAAACTCTTTGTTTCATAAATTGCCTTGGTCATGGTGTTTTATAACAGAAACAGAAAAGTATCCAAGACAATACCCAAGGTTGTCCTCTGCACACATGTGCAACTCCCTGCCATGTGCATTGAAAAAAGAAAGAAAACCCCAAAATGCCACCATACACCTGCTCTCCTACAGGACAGCCAGAAGCAATATGCTGCACCTATATATCCAGTTTGAACAACAGCTCATCAATGATTGAAATTCAAATGAAGAGGAAAGTTATGGTTTCACTGGGAGAAACCAAAATATCTTTGAAAGCCGTTATTCTTTTCTGCTAACTTATAAAAGATATAGCAAAGGCAATGGACACAGCATTGTCTTAAGAAACTTCTACTGGTAAAAATAACCAAGTATCTTATTTGTTATAAGGTAAACAATCTTGGAAGAAATATTAAAAATTATAACTGAGGTTAAGTTTGTAGAGCTGAAGTAGATTTTTATAGGGAATTTTATAAATAGTTAAAGTGAGGAATTTTCCTGTAAGAGCAAAGGAAGCCTGGAGGATTGACTCAATGGTAAATGGTGAGAACCTCTATTACAGAGGAACTAACATCAGTTCCCAGGACCCACAATCAGGCAGATCAGCCTTCAGCCCTAGTGTGATCTAATGCTGGTGGCCTCCACACATAGACACACATACATATGCATGATGCAAAATAAATTTAAAAAACAGCAGTTTGCAGACATTAATCAAAGCTGACTTCAAATAAAAGATTAATAGTATTCTAATTAACTGTTGTTTTTTTTTTTTTTTTAAGATTTTTAGTTTCATTTATGTGTATGTGTCTACATGAGTGTATGCCATGCATGTGCAGGCATCCCTTGAGGCCAGGAGAGCCTATATGAACTCCCGGAACTGGAGTTTCGGGCAGTTGTAGCCACCAAGTATTTACTCTGGGAACCAAATTCGGATCCTCGGGAAAGGGAGTAAGTGCTGTTAATGACTGAGCCATTTCTTATCCCCTAATCAGCTGTTTAGGGGACACATGTCTCCTATAATATTGTATCTCGGTCATTAATCAAAATTCAGTGATTGGCAAGTAGGTGTACATTACTGACGAAGTAGATGAACTATCTGCAGTTCTGGAGATTTTGCACTTATGTTATTTGGTAAGGTATGTTCTGTCTTCTTTTTTCCCCTTCCTTTCTTTTCTTTTGGTCATTTTTTCTTTTTCTTCGTCTTTTTTCTTTTTTTTTTTTTTTTTTGAGACAAGGTTTCTCTATAGCCTTGGCAGTTCTAGAACTAGGTAGACCAGGCTGGCCTCAAACTCAGAGAGATCTACTTGCCTCTGCATCCCAAGTGCTGGGATTAAAGGCATACGCCACCACACCCAAACTTATTTTTTAAAAAACAAAAACAAAACAGTGAAGGTCTCACTATGTAGCCCTAGCTGGACTAACTCAATATGTAGACCTGTTTGGCCTGTACCTCAAAGAGATCTGGCCACTCCTGCCTCCTAGTGTTGGGATTATTGACGTGTACCACCATGCCCGCCTAAGACAGACCCTTTTATGCAGTAACTTAACCTATTTTTGCTGTTTTCTGTATATAACATCCTTGTAAGTCACAAAAAGCGGCCAATTAATTTGGTGTTCAAACATGTCTGTTACATTTCTGTGATATTTTTACTAACCAATCACTTCCTACTATTACAGTCACTGAGAACTCGGTGTCTCCTGCTGGCTGACCCTCTGACTGTTCTTGCTCACTCCTCACCTTCCTCGGGGGCAGCTGATGCTCCTTCAGGAAGTGCGGGCTGTAACTCCCCAGCTTCAGAATGACTTTCCAAATCTGCCATCTGCATTCCTTCCAGGCGACCTCCTTTTGCATTAGCCCTCAAAGAGGGAAAAACATATTTTCAAATGTCTAATAAGTGACACAATAATCTGTATTTTCTTTTTTATTTGTGTATTGTACTAAATTTCCATTTTTAAAAATTTCACTTAAGATTCAGAATAAAAGGTTATGAAATGGCAGATTACCAAATCCTGTTTATGACAATGTGTGGATAGATATGCAAAATATTATCAGTAGGGGACAAAGACAAAGTATGCAGGATCTCTCTATTTCTTAAAATGGCTTGTTAATCACTATCAATTAAAATAGATATAAACAGTACTGTTGAAAGGCTGAGGGAAGCGTTAGTAAGAAATCAAGGTATACTACTGGTGAAGATAGTTACAGTTGCTTAATATACATAACAACAGAGAAGGAACAGCATACATGAAAAGCTGAAAGCAGCAGGGCTAAGTGAGGGCAGAGACAGAAACAAGGACATTTCTACTTACTGTTTTTCCCATTTTCACTGGGAACTCCTTAATTATAATTTACTTATTTACTTTATTACTACAAATGAAGCAAGGAGAAAGAAAAGCCACAGGCAGGAGAGCATCCACATGAAGCAGGCTGACACTGTATTCCTAACTAAGCTCATTGTGGTGTTTGAATGAGAACGGCCCCTCATAGGCTCCTATGTTTGAATGCTTGGTCCCCAGGTAGTGGACACTTTGGCAAGGATTAGGAGCAAGTGTGGCTCTGCTGGAGGAGGTGTAAAGCTCACACCAGGCCCAGGCTCTGTCTCTGCCTGTCTCTGTGTCTCTTCTGTAGCTTGAGGATCAGAGTGAGCTCTCAGCTACTGCTCCAGTATCATGCCTGTGTGTGTCCCACCATGGTGAGCACGGACTAACCCTCTAAAACTGTAAGCAAGCTCCCAATTAAATGCTTTCATTTGATAAGAGTTACCTTGGTCATGGTGTCTAGTTACTGCAATAGAACAGTAATTAAGATATTCACCTTCTACTTTAATGTCTTTTTTTTTTTCCTTTTTGGGAAAGCAATGAATTTCATTAAGGTTGCTTATAGCAGCATGGGTAAGGGTTTGTTTGTTTAGAGTATGGGCACCTTACCACTGAAGACTCTTTCTCTTCCTCATCAACAATTAACTATTTTTAAACTTGAAGGAGTGGGGGTGGGGGTAGGCGGGTAGCCACAGTCTGTACCTCCCACTTCCATGACAGGGTGTTGATGAGCCCAATCTTGTGTAGATAATTAAATTGCTGTGAAAGAACTTTGAACTTTTACACAAAATTTTATGTTCCATATGTGTGTATACGTTTATGTGTGTGTGTGTGTGTGTGTGTGTATGTATATATATATATATATATATATATATATAGTTTATGATTAACTGATACAGATATCTCTATAATAAATTAAATATGAAAGCTAGGAGACAGAGAGATAGACCAGTGTTTGAAAGCACTGGCTACTAGAAGACCCAGGTTTGATCCATATGGCAACTTACAAATGTCTGTGACTCTAGTTCTGGGAATCCAACACTCTCTTCTGGCCTCCACAGGCACCAGACATACATGCAGACAAAATGTCTCTCTCTCTCTATATATTTTTTTTCAAGTAAAATAAATAAATAAAAAAGGCAAGCTAATTGTATCTTTAACTTGAAAGAAATGTGTATATCAGGCTAGGTGATAGGGAAGGTAAGTTTCCTAATTGCCCCTCCCCTAGATGCCCCCTCTCCACCCTCCATACTAGGGACTGAACCATGATAATGGCAATGTATATGCTAAGATATGCTCTACCACTGAGCTGTATCTCTAGGCAATTTTGAAAATTTCATTTTGAGCCAAGATCTTGTAAGGTTGCCCACGGAGATCCCCAACTTTCAATCCTCTGGCCCTCAGTCTCCTCAGTAGCTGTGATACAAGAGTTCACCACCCTGCCAGGCTCTCTAGTGATTTTCTTTTCTACCGTTGAACCTTGAGTTAAAGACAAAATTAAACCTCTGTCTGACCTGGATTTGGTAATGAGCCAAACATAAGATGTTGGTCTTCCTATAAAGACCTTTCCAAAGTCTCCACAGAAAACTATTCCATGATTTAAATTAGAAATATATTTAATGTTTATGTAACAGATCAGCAGATGAATATTGATGGCTCAAATAACACATCCACAGACAATACATTCTTTTTTGTTTGTTTGTTTAGTTTGGTTTTTCGAGACAGGGTTTCCCTGTGTAGCTTTGCGCCTTTCCTGGAACTTACTCTGTAGTCCAGGCTGGCCTCAAACTCACAGAGATCCACCTGGCTCTGCCTCCCGAGTGCTGGGATTAAAGGTGTGCGCCACCACCGCCTGGCTGATAATACTTTCTTTAATCACTTTTTTTGGAATGGTTGTAAGTTTAATTGACATGATGTGTTTTGAATAAAGATAAAGATGCCAATCACCATTTATATTTTCTGGAAATTCCAAAATAGCATTTTAGAGAATGATTTCAGAAGATAGAAAATGAGTGAGATCAAAGCAGTGTTTTAAAAACAGGTAATGAACCCAGGCATGCGGCTCACGCTTACAATCCCAGCACTTGGGAGGCCAAGCCAGGAGGATCGAGAGCTGAAGATCTAGCCTGTGCTATATGAGACCCACTCTCAAAACAAACAAAAATAACAATAATACTCAATACAATTACTGGAAATACTTCACTCCACACAATCCTGTAACTCACTTATGACACATGACACAGCACACACACTCTGGAAGGATGCACAACTGATGAAAACAGGCAACATGTAAAGTTGAAGTACACACACATCTCCCAAGGCAAAGGCTGCTCAAGTTCTCCTGTTGTCAGGGAAAAAGAACCCTAAGCTAGCTGTGCTGGCTCATGTCTGTAAAACAGCACTCAGCAGGAGGGCTGCTGTCACAGGCAGGGGTTGAGGGTGGGCTAGAGAGAGGAGTGACAGAGTGCCACGGAATGACAGCATTTTTAAACAGAGTGACAATTTAATGCAATAAAACACTTAATGCAGGCTGGGGGTTTAGCTCAGTGGTAGAGCGCTTGCCTAGCAAGTGCAAGGCCCTGGGTTCTATCCTCAGCTCCAAAAAAAAAAAAAAAAAAAGAAAAAGGGGAAAAAAAAAACATAATGCATACCTCAAACATTACCAAAGTAGAAATAATTTTGTACATTATAATGTAGACTTCAAGTTCCAAACAATGAAAGAGTATTACTTACCCCAAGGCGACCATTTTCCTTCTTTTCTCAACAGTAGGTAAGCCATTGAAAACTGCAACCACCACAGCTTCAGAATCCAAAGCTTTGCATTGTCGATCTTCACTTTTGGGCAGAATATCCCCAATGATGCCATGTGTCAGGGCTCGGGGAGAGCTGTGTCTGCTCCCAGATTGAGAGCTTCCTGGGGAGCCTTCAGGAAGGAGAGAGATGATAATAAACATGAAAGTCTCTTAGTGTAGAAAATTACTTTATTTGCATAATTTCCTTAATTTTTAAGATTTTAAATGTAAGAGTAGTTTTGTCTGCATGTGTGAATGTGCACCATGTGTGCCTGTGTTAATGGAGGCCAGAAGAGGGCGTCAGATGCCCTGGAAGTAGAATTACAGATGGTTGGGAGTCACCATGTGGGTGTTGGGAATCGAACCCAGGTCCTCTGCACGAACAAAAAAGTGCTCTAAGTCAGGAGCCACCTTTCCAGCCTACTATATATACATTTTAAACTACGAAAAACTTCAAAATAAAATAAACATATATCCCAATCTTTTTGACTAGTTACTTAAAAATTGACAAGTCCAGAAAATCTAGTTGAAAACACTGTTCTGATTTGAGATCAAGAAACTTCAAATACTGGAGCCCAGAGGCACATGTCAGTAATCCCAGAACTAGGGAGGCTGAGACAGAAAAATCAAATACAGACAAATATATAATTAAAATCTTTTTTTTAAATCCAAAAATAAGACAAAAGAAAAACACAAACTTGTGAAAAACAAACAATAAAAGGTCCCACAAAATCAGAAGTTGAACTATAATTTTAGCATCTTTGGTGCCTTTCAAGGTTAAAGCTAGATCACATCAATTCCCAAGCATGTGCCCAGTAAAACTGTATTACGAATTCCTCAAATTTACCTTCAGACAAAGTTTGGCAGTCTCCCTGAGAAAGGCTATTTTCTCCAGAGTCCATAGCTCTTCGGAGTGACAGACTGCCTGCTATGGCCCGAGCTGACTTGGGTGAATTCTTCTTATTTATGGCTGCAAAAACATTTAGAAGCATTTCTGAATAATGTCACATAACTCACAATATAGTCAGAGAAACGTCTAATCCTCACTACACGTGGATGATTTTCTGCCTACAATGTCCAAAATAACAGGGCACTCTGTGGTCCTGACAGTTTATTTAGCATTCTGTGACAAAAATAATTCTATTTTGTTGCTTGTGAAACAGATTCTTAATAAGATTAACTATGATCTCATTTTTAGAAAGTTGTATTAATTAAGGCAATGAAGTGCAAACAAAAATATAATAACCCTCTAATGCAGTGGTTCTCAACCTTCCTAATGCTGCAACCCTTTAATAATTCCTCATGTTGTGGTGACCCCCAATTATAAAATTATTTTGTTGCTACTTCATAACTGTAATTTTGCTACTGTTATGAATTGTATTGTAAATATCTAATATTCGACCTCCAAAATGGTCATGACCCACAGGCTGAGAACCACAGCTATAATCTAAACAACTAGAAATTGTGCTTGATTAGATCAAAGGGATAATCAATGCTGAATTTGAAATATCATAATTGTAATTACTTCAAAATATTTGTGACCAAATAAATTATAACCAACGCAGTAGCAACAACAAAACATATAACCTAAAATAAAGGGGGCAGGGGACAGGACAGGACAAGGGAGCGGGTGTGACACAGGATGGGATAATAATGTCACCACCACAGCAAGGACTAATCAGCCATGCAGGCATACTACTCAAGAAATAACAAAACAATAAATAATAAAAAGACAGCAAGAAGCAGGAAGATTGTGAAGTCAGAGCCAGCCTGGGTTATATGAGACTATCTCAAAAAAACAAACCAAAACAAATAGAAAAGTACAACAGATTTATTGACAACAGGATTAGCAAGTTTGGCTTTGTCCTAATGAAGAATATGATAAAAATCACAAAATTTCAAAATAAACGTTAAAAACTACTCCTTGGGCTGGAGAGATGGCTCAGAGGTTAAGAGCACTGACTGCTCTTCCAGAGGTCCTGAGTTCAATTCCCAGCAACCACATGGTGGCTCACAACCATCTGTAATGAAATCTGGTGCCCTCTTCTGGCCTGCAGGGATACATGCAAGCAGAACACTGTATACAAAATAAATAAATAAATCTTTAAAAAAAAAACCCAAACAACAACAACAAAAAACTACTCCTTTTACAAACAACACACCCCAGAATTAAGCAGCCCCAAAGACTATACAACTCAGTGAAGTCCTGTACATTTAGAAGAGGGAACCTGTGGAACCTTGCATTAAACTTTATACTTTCAGTATTGAACATATTTTGTGCACTTATCTTACCACTAAAACCAGAAATCTATGACAGAATTAGAACTTTAAAATTAGTTTATATCCTTGATGTTTTCATTTGCAAGTTTTTATAATAAAGTTCATAAAATAAAAAAATCTATTTCTTTTACAATGTCAAAAAGACATTGTATTCAGAAATAGATTTAATGAGATATGCAAATAAAAAACTGCCATCCATTACAGAAAGAAAATAAGGACAGCATGAATGGCAGTTTTGTGTTCAGACTGAGTCAATATTCTTAAAGTAACACTTCTGAAATTAATATACAGATTTAACACAATCTATATAAAAATGTCTTTTTTTATTGTTGTTGTTTAAAAAATCATTATCTGGAGTCTGGCAAGCTGGCTTGGCTGATAAAGGCACTGTGGCCAGCTCTGACAGCCTGAGTTCAAAGCCTGGAACACACTGAGTGGGAGGAGAGAAACAACTCCGTTAAATTGTCCTCTGACCTCCACAAGCTCCTTCCCTAAGTAAATGTACATAATAATTAACAGGTTCCTAAAATTTCTATGAAAATGTAAGGGATCTAGAACAGCAAAAGCAATCTCGAATAGAAGACTGCCTCCCATACCCACTGCCAGGGATGACTCCAGAGCCTTGGGCTCACAGCCCACCACTGATCCTCAGCTCTGGAGTCAGGACTAAGTGGGCATGGCCACTCTCCTCTGACAGCTCCAGGGTTTAGCATCAATGTAAATCTCTTAAAAAACCCTAATGCTACCTCAAAAACAAGAAAAGAAAAGAAAAGAAAAGAGAAGAGAAGAGAAGAGAAGAAAAGAAAAGAAAAGAAGAGAGGAGAAGAGAGGAGAAGAGGGGAAGGAAGGTGAGGGGGGAGGAGATGGGAGGGGGAAGGGGAGGAGGGGAGAGGAGAGGAGAGGGGAGGGGAGGAGGGGAGGAGAGGAGGGGGGAGGGGAGGAGAGGAGGGAGGAGAGGAGGGAGGAGGGGAGGATGGAGGAGGGGAGGAGGAGGAGGAGGGAGGAGAGGAGAGGAGAGGAGAGGAGAGGAGAGGAGAGGAGAGGAGGGGAGAGGAGAGGAGAGGAGAGGAGAGGAGGAGGGGAGGAAAGGAGAGGAGAAAAGAGCAAGCAAGCGGAGAGGGGCAGTGTTGCAGTGAGGAATACCTCAAATCCTAGCACTGGGGAAGCTGAGACAGGAAGAATATCCTAACTTCAAGGACAGCCTGAATGGACTGCACAGTGAGCTCCAGGCCAGCCTGTTTTTGGTTTTTGTTGTTGTTGTTGTTTTTGAGACAGGGTTTCTCTGTGTAGCTTTGCGCCTTTCCTGGAACTCACTTTGTAGACCAGGCTGGCCTTGAACTCACAGAGATCCACCTGCCTCTGCCTCCCAAGTGCTGAGATTAAAGGCGTGCGCCACCATCGTATGGCCCAGCCTGGTTTATAGAGTGAGATCCAGTCTCAAGAAAGGTGGGTGGCTGGGGGGTGAGCACAGGAACACGTTGTAGGTAGAACTAGAATGTATGAGCCCCTCAGTCAAACACTGCTATGCCCCTCCACCATCACCACTGCCAGAAAGAAAATTCACAAAAAGAACCCCCAAAACAACTGGATGGTACCAGCATATGGACAGATTATCTATCAAAATTGCGAATCAATAAGCATTTCATATTTATGCTCTGACTTTAACAAGGGTGCCAAGACAATTCAATTGACAACGTGAGAAGATGTGGTTCTCCTTCCTCAGGGATTGTAGGTCTGCAAGGAGAGAAGGAGCTGAAGTGGAGAGCAGGGTTGGGCTGGCTCTGGATACAATGGAGACAGCCCCTTAGAAGATGATTTCAGTAAATCAGCTCAACTTTATTCCAGACTATAGAAAATATATGATTAGAAAATATAGAAGATTAGGGAGCCTAAGGACAAACCCTAATTTACATTAGGTGGCATGTTTCCATCATAAGGCTTCATATGTGGCAGCAGGGTCCTATAGCAAAGCTCCTAGTACAAGTCTTAATTACCATAGGTGCAGCAGGGGGAAAGCTTCTAGCAGGAAACTGAGCCAAGGGTCATACTAGAGATAAATCAGGCATCAAGACTGGGAGATAGCTTTCAGATAAGGTCAGTCCTCCAGGCATAGAGACATTCTCCAGGTAAGGGCAAGTAAAGACCATCAAGTCTCACTGGGGAGGGAGTCCCTCATGTTGTTGAGATTTGGAGAGAGCTGCCAGGCCATGACAGACTGCAACCTCCAACCATCAAGGCCTCCCAACAAGGAGGGACAAGAGCAAGTGTTACAGACAACATGGAGAAGCTGAATTCGTATGACTGGCGGAAATACAAAATTCTGCAGGTTTTGAAAATAGTATGACACTGTGGCAGTTCCTCAAAAAGTTAAAGATGGTTTCCATTTAGCCCAACAAGTCCACTTCTAAGAGTACACTCAAAATAAAGTACTATCTACATGGTAACATAATATATGTTCATAGTAACATCATTGATCATAGTTAAAAAGTGCAAATGTGTTATCTGTCAACTGATAGTGGATGAATAGTATGTGCACTATATAACAAAATATCTTTGACCAGCAAAAAGAATACATTATTATGAACTCATAATTTAACATGGATGAAGCTTGAAAGTATTTGGAAAATGGGGAAAAACACACACACAAAACCTCATTTGATCTGGCATCATGGTATATTACTGTAGAATATACAGTGTACCTCTTGTACACTGTAAAGATTTGTCACTCAAATTGTTTTAATAAAATGCTGATTGGCCAGTAGCCAGGCAGGACACATAGGCAGGGTGACAAAGCTAAGAATGCTGGGAGAGATGGATGGAGTTGCCAGCCAGATGCAGAGGAAGCAAGATGAGAATATCATACTGAAAGCCATGTGGCTAAACATAGATAGGAATTACAGGTTAATTTAAGTAGTGTAAGAGATCATTAGTAATAAACTTGAGCTACCAGCTAAGCATTTACAATTATATCAGTCTCTGTGTGATAATTCGGGAAGCAGATGCTGGGTATTTGGGAGTTGCTGGTGGAACAGAAACTTCAGCTTATATATGGCACTTAACATGGGGCTGAAATATCCACATAAAATCTGACAACACTTAAAATAGGATTCTAGACACACAAGAATGGAGTCAAGAACAGCTTCTGGGTAATTACTTTTTCTCAGTGGGTTCTGCTTGCTAACAGCCAGGAAAAGCACGGCTCCTTTAAGATGCAGCTTCCTAGTTCCTGCTGTCAGTATGGTCAGCTCTTTTGAGAGGTCTTGCTGCTACAAAGCACTTGAATGGGGTTTGTGCGTGGCAAGCTTCATGTTACTTGGTAGCAGTGGTAGGTATAAAAACAAAGGCTTGGGAGAGTAAAGAGAAGCTTCAGACAATCATAAAAAAGAAATATATAGTTTTAAAATAATGAAGTCCTTAAGAAGGGAGTAAAGTAATATGAAAAAAAAGCCACATAAAGATGGAAAATACACAGTCTGGATACTGTATGCTATTGTGCTGTCTTTAATTGTTTGACTGCTGAGGAAGGAGCAACAGCTGCTAAGAGACATTGGATTATAAATGCTGCTGGATTCATCCAACCTATTTATTTTGAAAATGCCTTGACTTTAAAATTCAAGTCAAAAGATATGTTACATTGGAGAAGAGGTTATGCTTTTATTTCCACAGGAAATGAGGCTCTGGATTCATTCTGGGTTAAAAAAAAAGTGAGGTTTGATGGAGGAAGACCCCCTGAAAATTTTCCAAAGGGAACGGATCACCCAGATAATCCAATGTTTCAGAGTGCCTCTGTTGCAGTTTCCACTGAGTTTTGCATCCACAACAGCTTCAAGGCTGCTGGCTGAGAAGAGCCAGCTTCACAAACTACTCCAGCCAACACTTATGAATTTTCTCAGGGTCCTCCAAGGATTACCAGAGCCCCCAATCAACAGGAAGTAATCTAGAGGACTATGCCCAAATTCTCAAAAATAAATTATGGGTCTATGTCATTGTTTAGAGGGTTGGTTACAAGTTGTTATTGGTAATAGTCAGAAAAAAAAGCTGAACAACAAGAAAAAAAGGCAGGCAGTGGTGGCACACACCTTTAATCCCAGCACTCGGGAGGCAGAGGCAGGCAGATCTTTGTGAGTTCGAGGCCAGCCTGGTCTACAGAGTGAGATCCAGGAAAGGCACAAAGCTATACAGAGAAACCCTGTCTAGAGGGGGAAAAAAAAGGCTGAACAAAGAAGATTAGATTCGGGGATCTTGTTATAAAAAAAAAAAATGGGGATATCGAAATGATAGGATTAGAGGGTAGATTATTGAATTTACTTTAATAATAAAAGAAAAAAACAACTATTAATCTCACATATTTTACATTAATATGAATTTTGGTTTATTGATATAAATTTAAGGTTAATTTCTACTCTTGTTTAGGGTATTATGTTTATACAGCTCATTTAAAAATGTAATATAATTAAGAAATACAGATTAATAGTTATCTATAATAGCAAACTTATGATAGTTAGGTTTTCAATGCCATACAGAGATGTAGTTCAGATAAATAGGCAATCTTCAAACACTTCAAAGATCTACAGAATATGGCATGTAAAATGTTTTAAGAACTTAGACTTTTCTCAACAGTGAGACAAATCTGCTCCTGGCAGCACCAATTACTTCAAAGAGAAAGATGGTTTTCTTTGTGACAAAAGCTAGCCATGTGGGCAAAGAAACTGCCCTTGCCTCAATTGCTGACAGTTACTATCTAAACTGGACCAGCAGAACATAAAGAAAGTGACTGCAGAACTTTGGCAAGACAAGGTGAGATAGTCCTTCAAAAATCCTGCTTCATAGGAAAGTCTGTCAGAAATGCTAAGCCAGTAGGCCAGAGTTGGATGTCCCAACACTGCAGAGGAACTTTGGGTGACTGTCCAGGCAGCCTGATGTTCCTGTCACTAGGTAACATTTTATCCTCCTGAGGTCTTTGATGGAGTTGAAGACTAGATAGATATAATGATAGTTTTCCTTGGTTATAATAGAAGGTAAATTAGATACAAAACTAGACTCACCAAGATAAGATAAATAAGTATTTTCTCTAATTTTGCCAATGCAAATGGATTAGATAGTGTTACTGTACTCCTTACTTAATAACATTTTGTTGTTTATAATCTTACTATGTTAAAGTTAAAACTTTTCTTTTTAATTAGACAAAAGGGGGGAAATGTTGTGGAATAATCCTCCTATACACTGTAAAGATTTGTCACTTGAATTGGTTTAATAAAATGCTGATTGACCAGTAGCCAGGCAGAAAGTATAGGTGGAGCAACCAAACTAAGAATGCTTGGAATAGGAAGGGCAGAGTCAGGAGTCACCAGCCAAATGCAGAGGAAGCAAGATGAGAATATCATACTGAGAAAAAGTACCAAGCCATGTGGATAAACATAGATAGGAATTACAGGTTAATTTAAGTAGTGTAAGAGATTGTTAGTAATAAGCCTGAGCTATCAGCCTAGCATTTATAATTAATATAAGCCTCTGTGTGGTAATTTGGAAAGCAGATGCTGGGTATTTTGGGGTTGTTGGAAGGACAGAAACTTCCATTTACAGTATATAACTGTAATCCCTGGACTGGGTAAGCTGAGGCAGAAGGAACAGTCAGGAGTTTGAGGCCAGCCTGGGCTGCATAGCAAAAGTCTATCTTGAAAATGAATATAAATGAAAATCACAACAAGATTTTATTTCTATGTTAACTGGGAAGGCTAGTTAAAAAAAAAAAAAGAAAGAGAGAGAGAGAGAGAGAGAGAGAAAGAGAGAGAGAGAAGGAAGGAAGGAAGAAAGGAAGGAAGGAAGAAAATAATAAGTGCTGGTGAACATCTAGAGAACTGGAACCTGTACCCTGTTAAAAGTGGTGGTGGTGCACACTTTTAATCCAAGCACTCAGGAGGCAGAGCCTGGTGGATCTCTGTGAGTTCCAGGCTAGCCTGGTCTACAGAGTGAGACCCAGGACAAGCACCAAAACTACACAGAGAAACCCTGCCTCGAAAAACAAAACGTGTGTGTGTGTGTGTGTGTATCTGCTACAGAAAATAGCATAGCATGTCCCCCCAAAACCTGGCCCCAAAATCTAAGGACAGAATAATCTAGCAATGCAACTGAGAGTTTTAAAAGGGGGCTTGAAAAGAAAGATATGTATGTTTAGAGACAAAAGATACAAACAATGCAATTGTCCAAAGGATGAATGAATAGATAAACAAAACATGCTCTCTATATACAATACAGCACAATTCTGCCATTGGGAAGAAAAAAGTTCTACAAGATGCCATCATACGGATGACCTTGGAGATACAAAAAGAAGCCAGTAGCAAAACCCCCAAATGTCAAATTCTGCAACAATTCCAATCATATGTGATACCTAAAAGAAATATTCAGAGGCAGAAAGCAGAGAGCAACTATCCCCAGGTCCCAGGAGTAGAGAAATGGGGGATTGCCGATAAATGGATGCAGTTTTAGAGTGAGGAAAACCTCTTAGAGATGGATGGTTGTGAGGGACACACAGCACAGCAATGCCAAAGTGCTAATGCTGGTCAACTGTAAGACTGAAACAGTAAATTTTAGTTTATGTACACTTTGCCAAAAACTTTAACACATATGCTTCCCCAACTAAAGGCTAAAATGTCAAATTTTTACATTATATATACTTTACCATAATTTAACATACCATTTTCATAGCATGTATGACTTGGGAAATGAACACACATAGGCAGTGCCCAATACCAAACTCTCTCTCAGTTCACATGTAACTTTTTACAGAAAGCTTTGTTTTCTCATCCCATATATAACTGGTATGCTCTTCCACACACTTTTGATACTTCTCAAAAGTATAAAGCATAGATGGTAACACTTCTTTTTAGAATGTTTTCTTAAAATTCTTAAAAATAATTTATTTTTATTTTATGAACATTGATTGGTGTTTTGCTTGCATGTATGTCTGTATGAAGGTGTCAGATGTCCTGGAACAGGAGTTACAGACAACTGTGAGCTGCCATACAGGTGCTGGAAATTGAACCTGGGTCCTCTGGAAGAGCAGCCAGTGCTCCTAACCACTGAGTCATCTCTCCAGTCCCAGTTTTGGAAATACACCATCTAGCTTTTCACTTGTTTTAATGGTTCTTTTCAATTTCCACTGTCAGCCTCTCTATTCCCTTTCTTCACCAGACCTCTAAATGTCTGATTAGCGCCTCACTGCCAAGACTTCTCATCTCCATTAAAATCACCAACACTGTCGGGTATGGTGGTGCATGCCTTTAAACCCAGCAGAGGCAGGAATGTTGGAAACCCAGTATCGGAGCTTTATTGTGGAGGGGGGCAGAAGAGAGTGACCAGGCCTGTGGAAGACACATGCAGAGAGGAGAAGAGGAGAGAACAGAAGAGAGGGAAGAGTCTGTAATAGGCTTTTTAAGGATTCTCCTACATATGCACATGTGGGCTTATGGAGCTATGCCACACATGCGCTAATTGTGTGACCGCACTGTGTGCATTTGTGCAATCATGCAGCGCACTGATGATGTAAGATATAAGACCCCCTGCTTAGCTACTGAACTGCACATGTGGGGTCATATAGCTAGAGTGGCAGAATCCTAACATTCCAGACAGTTTGATTATAAAAAAAGGCGGGTGAACAGAAGAAATAAGGGCATTGTTTCTCAAAAAAAAATTGCTTCCAGCTGACTTGGTAAGTTTCGGTTGACTCTTGGGGGGTTAGGGAAGGGGGCTTCTGAGGTAGACAGGTGTCCTGGGATGATGGGCTATCGTCTGCTGCCTTGGACCTGTCCATCATCCCTCTTGGCCTGGGACTCTGGCACACAGCTCAAACCATCCTTAAACTTGGGATCTCCTGCTCCCTCTTCCTGAAGTGCTAGGATTAGGGTCACCTACATACTAGCACACTGAACTATGAACGGCTGCTCAGTGAATGACAGCACTCTCACGAAGTTGCTTAGGCCAAAAAATATCCTCCATTTCTGTCCTTCAACTATCCAGCCTTTTATAACTAAAACTGTGACAAAGAACTGAATCCTATTGGCCTAAGACATGCACGGTATGTAACAGAGTAACTTTTCCTTTTTGCATCCACAACAGTATGGGTTACATACTCAGGATGGGACACTCAGTCAAAGAGGGCTGTCAGGCAATGAGCAAGTCTACCTACTGAGGGCTTTAGCTCCAGATTATACTACTAAATTCACACCAGTTACTCTAATGGTTGGTATTAGATCTTCCTCCACAATGCAGCTTTCTGAACAAATAAACAGCTCAAACTCCTTATTGAAGTCTTATCAGATCCCAAATTAATCCCTGTTATCTCTCAGTCTGCCCTGTCTGTTCACCATACCCACTCAAGCTAGTCTCTCTTCAACCCTTCAAAGTGAATCGTGTGCCAATGAATTTGCATTTCTGTCCTGTTTATACAGAACACTGCTTCCCCCAGGCATTTGAAGGGTTCCGCTGAAATGTGTTCTTTACAGAGACTTTCGCTGACTACCACCCAGAAATCTACATTCTTTATCTACTGTTTCACAGTAGTAAGTATTCATTAAAATTATTTCCACTCATTTATTTTCATACCTTATTGTCTGATTCTTATCACTACAAAACAGATCTACAAGGATAATGAAGTGTCCTTTAATGCTAAGCATTGACTGAGCAATCTTAGTCCGAGTTGTTGGATAATCTTTTTGTACACTGTGAAGATGTGCCTCTGCCAAGGCACCTTCTAATTGGTTTAATAAAGAGCCGAACGGCCAATAGCTAGGCAGGAGAGGATAGGTAGGATTTCCAAGGAGAGTGCAACTCTAGGAAGCATAGTGGTGGAATTCACCAGCCAGACACCATATGGTACTGAGGAGAGGTAATGAGCCAAGTGGCAAAACGTAGACTAATATCAATGGGTTAATTATGTTATAAGAGCTAGTTGGGAATAAGCCTAAGCTAAAGCCAAGTGTTCATAATTAATAATAAGTCTCCATGTCAGTATTTGGGAGCTGGTAGCACAAAGAATGTCCAACTATAGTTCCATCATATAAAGGAAAATATTAGACTAGACTAGAAAGGTGGCTCAGCTGGCAAAGGCAGTCACCATTTTAAAGCTTGACAGCATGAGTTCAATCCCTGGGATCCACATGTGAAGGAAAGAACTGACTCCATAAAGTTGTCCTCTTACCTCCCAAAGTGCACCATGTTGTTCCCTCCCTTCCTCTCTCTCTCAGACACACACACACACACACACACACACACACACACACACACACACAAATTCCTTAAAAAAGAAAAATGTCACAATTTTGGATGGGGAGAAAAAAGCTATTTTAACTCATAAGAAGGGTGGAAGAGATGGCTCAGTGGTTAAGAGCACAGAGGACCTGGGTTTAAGTCCTAGCACCCATACAGCTGCTCACAACAATCTAAAAATCCAGAAGACACTCTTTCTGGCCTCTGTAGGCACCAGGCATTATACATGTTACCCAGGCACACCTGCTGGCAAAATGTCCATACATAAAAAATATAATTTTAATTTAAATATTTAGAACAGATACTGATAGATTGTTAGGTGGTTTCACAAAGCAATGGGAGAAACTGCATTCTAGGAACTTCTTCACTTACGCTTGCGTATGGAACAGCCAGCGACTGACGGCTTTACTAGGAGCTCCAGTCCCAGATCCTGTAGTCTCCCGGAATTTTCAGGTCCACAGGTAGCCAGAGCTGCCTGGTCAGCACAAAAAAGGTTTGTCTGTATGTCTCCAGAAGCAGCACCAGTGCCTTTTATATCAGACAGTGTGGTCTTCACATCACTCTTCATACACCGAACTTCAGCCATTTGAGTTCTGAGTCTTTTCAACATCTTTAGGTCAGAGGGCACCCGCCACATTGCCTGCTGCTTCCTTTGCTCTTTATCTTTTCGAGAATATGATGCTTCAAAAGAAAGCAAGTGGAGAACCATGTATTGAGAGCCGCTGGTAGCGAAAAGTTCATGAGAGAGAGTATACAGCAGTGACAACTAGAGTTCAGAGGGTCAAGCTATCAGAACTAAGGGTTCTGTTAGAGGAAACCATCATGCAAGGCGTTATGGAATTACTGCCTTGTGAATGAACTGGCTGTCTCTTGTTGTAAACTTCTTGTGCAGTAACAGCTATGATTCTCCTCATTTACCATGCATTTCCATGTTATGTGTATATGTAATCTCACGATTGCATCTCAATCTCTGGCACAACTTTCCCTATATATTTGGAGTAATTGGACAACTGTCCCCAGCTGTGTTTATTTTTCATTAACATATATCTGGCCAGGGCCATTCTCTGGACAAAAGTATTTCAGCAAAGATATCTTTTTCCAAGGATAAAACTGCACATAAACATTAGCTCATCTCACTCACAGAAAAAAAGAACCACTAACAATTAAATCCTCAACCCCTTACCATCACCCCGGGTTATTTACACAAGACCCTAACTTAAGAGATTTACTGCTCACATTCCTGGGATGATGTTTTGGCCATTTGCTAGATACTGAGTTAAGGCAGTTACTTCTCACTGACCCACAAGGTGATTGCCTACAAGGCCAGGCAGGCTATAGGTGCCAAGCTTCTTTCTTGTGCAAATTAAGTTTTTATTCCTCCTCAGCCAGGTGCTATTCCTAGATTTTCTCCTCAGCAATTACTCTGAGTGACAGTGCTTTTACAACAGCTCTGACAGAGGTTGCTTAGCCATCTAGCATATGCCCCCCCTGCCCCCCACCAGAAAGCAGCTGCAGCTGGGACAAGTGGGAAAAGTGGCACCAAAGACAGTTTACTTTCTTGTGACTTACTGACCCCTAACATTTTACCTAGCCATTTCTAGATTATAGTTTAAGCACATAAATTCCCTAATTGATCTTAGCCTGTAGTTGACCCTACCAGAGAACTCCCCTTTAGGGTTGTAACTAGAAGCTGACAATTAATTGCTTTATGAGTGGATCCTTATTACCTCTCTCCGAGACCCTGAAAACTTCAAGCCTCACACTGCTTTACCAAAGAATTACTGTGTGGGTAATATATACTGGTTTTCTGGGAGCACTGGGAGAAGAGGATTGATGGAGAAGAACACAGATGAGGATGGAGATGGAAAGAACTAGGAAGAATAATGAGAGAACAGCAGCAGGGACTGAGAGCAGGAGGGATGGAGAGGAGGAGGGACCGGGAGCGGGAGGGAGCGGGAGGGACCGGGAGGAGCTAAGTAAGAGAGCAGAAAAGAAACTGTGCAGATGGAATCGCCATAGAAGAATAAAGTGAATGGACTAACGAACTCAGTGTGCTTAGATTCACTGAATAGCCCTCAGATTAGAATCCTCAGCTGGTTGGTAGACTCTTCCACGGACCCTGGGAGCAAACAATGTAGGCTGGACCACATCCATTTTAATATTCATGACCTTATTGTTTCCCACAAATTTAATGTATCAAATGTAGTAAAGTGTTTCCTGGTATCACCAAAGCACAGGCATGGAGACTAGAAGATGGCTTACATCAGGAGTTCTCAACCTTCCTAATGCTGTGACCCTTTAAAGTTATCACGGTGTGGTGACCCCAACCATAAAATCATTTCATTGTTACTTCTTAACTATCGTTTTGCTGCTGTTATAAGTTTTAATATAAATATCTTATACACAGGATATCTGATACATGTGGGTCACAACCCACAGGTTAGATCCAAAGTTAGATCCAAGACTTCGCTGTTCCCTTTCATTACCTGCCCCATGTTCTTCTTGCTGTTATCCTTACTTTAGCTGACTGGATTTAAAACTCAGGTTGCTTCACTATTAATTTTCCATAGAAAACTAAACATTCCAGAACAGGGATGTTACTGTTAATACAGTGTATCCTCTCTAATGACATACAATATTAAAAAAAAACATTATTTTACCTATCTATTAGATCTATTTATAAATCAAATTGTAAAATTGTTCCTCTTAAAGTTATGTCAATTATGTTTATTACAGAGCCAGATTTGACCTGCTTCATTTGGACTTTGTACATACCACCAATTATAATTTAAGCCAATAGTTCTCAACCTGTGGGTTGTAACCCTCTAGGAGGTCGCATATCAGATATGCTGCGAATCAGATGTTTACATTATGATACATAACAGCAGCAAAGTTACAGTTATGAAGTAGCAACAAAATAATTTATGGTTGGAGGTCACCCTAACATGAGGAACTGTATTAAAGGGTTGCAGCATTAGGAAGGAAGCCAATGATTTAAGTGAACCTCCACACAAAATGTACTTGAACCATAAAGGAAAAGCAACTGTTGTAGAACCTAGTTAAAAATAATCTTTCAAACCAAGGGGCAAGACTTGCAGAAAGTACGCTTTCAGAGAAAGAGGAACTGACTCTGGCTGTGACCTCCAGACCACTATCGTGGCTCAGGCTTCGTTTTCTACATGGAGGTTCTATGATTTTGTTCAGAAAGTGAGCTCTGCTGTTTGGAGGTATCACCAAAATCCCTGTCTATATCCAACCCCTGGCTGGATCCAATACTACAATTTAGAAAGGTAAGGGAGAGGTCAGTCTGTGTTGTTACATACCAAGGATGCTGCAGAAAGCATTCATTCCAACAAAAATGCTGCTTCTCCAACCCAGGGAATGGGAGGCTGGAGGGTGAAACCAAGTGCCCAAATGCCACACAAGGCAAGCACCACTGATCTATACTAACAGCCCCTAACTGGTTTTTAGATGGTAGCATTAATGGGAAATCACTGTCTGTAAAAACAGCTCTATCTCAGATTCAAAGAGCCTAGCCTGGACTATACAAATCTGTCTTAGTACAGTAACACATATTTTTCTTTTAACTAACTTTGGCATATAATACTGTGCATTAATGTACATTTTCTCAGGTGGGGGTCTTACACTAGGTATCTTATGGTTGGCCTGGAACTCAGTATCTACATACCAGGCTGGGCTTGAACTCACAGAGATCCACCTGTCTCTGCCTCACAACTGCTGGAATAAAAGATGTGTGTTTCCATGACAAGCCCTTGTTGGATTTCTTGAAACGTGTCACACAATAAAAGTCCAGGCTGGCCTTGAACTCACTATGTAGCTTAGGTTAACATTAAACTCAGAGAAATCCTCATGACTCAGTCTTTATTATGCAGAGATAACAGGTATGTGCCACCATGGCAGTGATACGCATTTTTCATTTAATGAATAATTAAACTATTTTCCATGTTCAACTTAGACACATTTCCCCTTGAAAGGCAAGCCTGAAAAACTGAATCCATCCACAAAGACAACTGTACTTCTCTGTATAGATCAAACTGTCAGATAGGCATAATTAGAAGTTTCTTTTGTTCTCTGCAGTGTTAGGGATCACAAACAGGGATTTGTATGTGCTGGGTGATTACTACCCTCTGAGCTACACACCCTAGCCTAAAACCTTTTAAAAGGCATTTAAAATTTGTTTTGACATAACTCTTGAGCAATGACAAAGGAAGTGAAAGGGGAGGACTATAGGTACAGCTCACCTAGCATGACAGCATTCTGAGTTCAATCCCCAGTGCAAGAACATGCGTGCACATAGGCGCATTCCTTCTTTCTCTCTCTCTCTCTCTCTCTCTCTCTCTCTCTCTCTCTCTCTCTCTCTCTCTCACACACACACACACACACACACACACACACACACACACACACGAGTGGTAGATTGGTTAGAGAAACATACTGTGTTCCAATACTCAGATGAGACACACAGAACCAAAGGAAACCAGGGAACCAAAGGAAAAAAGACATTATTTTACCTGTGGGCTGCAAAAGTGAAGTAGACGGACGAGGCTGTAAGCCCCACAGATTTTCCATACTGCTCCGGTCCTTAAGATCCAATAAATGTATTAAGATCAAAGGATCAATGTCTAATAAGCTACTGGTAGCAGCAGAGCATAAATGTGCTCTTCTTGACACTCTGCTGCTGGCACCCACATAGCTGTGGCTATTACCTATAAAAAATAGAGAAAACATACTGTATGTATCTGTCCATGTTTTATTAAATCCCAACTAATGGTCGAGGACCTGTCTGCACATCTGTGTCTTAGACTGTGTTCATCATGAAAAACACAGAGGAACCATACAACCAAGCAAATGAGCATCGCAACAATGACTAAGCATGGACTGTTACCAACCAGAACTCAAGAGTAATCAGCAACCTCATCTGAAGCACCACACAACCATAAGCATATATAATGTAAGATACCCAACTCAGGGGGCTGGAGAGATAGATATCTCAGAGGTTAAGAGCACTGGTTGTTTTTCCAGAGGTCTTGAGTTCAATTCCCAGCAACCACATGGTGGCTCACAACCATATACAGTGAGATCTGGTGCCCTCTTCTGGCCTGCAGGCATACATGCAGGCAGAACACTGTATACACAATAAATAAATCTAAAAAAAAAAAAAAAAGATACACAACTCAGTGCAGGATAAGATCAAGGCAAGTAAAATTTTTCATTCCCATGAGAAAGTAAAAGAGTTCCCATCTTTCCATATACTTCATGTTTAGTACTGCCAGTTTTAAAATAGTAACCATATCAAGTTTGGTGACACATGCCTGTAATCCTAGCACCTAAGAGGTGAAGGTTAAAGGATTAGGAATTCAAAGCCATCTCTGGCTGCATAACAATTTGAAAACCAACTCAGACTACATGAAAACTTGCTCAAAAAAAAAAAAGCAATTTAAAAAATATATATTAACCATTATGGCCAATATGCAGTGATTTTTTACTAGGGTTTTAATTTGGCATTTCTTACAAAAACAAAACACAAAAGAAAAACCAGAGTTTCAGAAATGCATGGGACCCTCATAAACGTAGCAATACATAACTGAGTCAGTCACAAAAGAAGAAAAAAAATGCAAAGAATTATCTGAAGAAATAATGGAAGAATCCCAAAATATGATGAGAAATATGAATCATTTCATCAGCCAGGTGTGGTAGCTCATGCTTATAATCCCAGCATTCAAGAGGCTGCAATCCAGAACTGCTGTGAGTTGGAGGCCAGTCTAGGCTACTTGAGTTCTAGGCAGGCCTAGGCTACATAGTGAGATTTTGTAAACACATACAAAAACAATAAAATATATCTATTCATTCAAGATGCTCAAAAAACTACATAATAAGCTGGGTGTGGTGGCACACATCTTTAATCCCAACATGGAGAGGCAGACAGGCAGATCTCTGTGAGTTCAAGACCAACTCACTTTGAAACAGGGGCTCTGATTTTATGTTTCGCTGCTGTGCAACTGGGTGGCCCAGGATTTGGGAATGATGTACACAATCCCACTCTAGCTACTAATCAACTGGGTGGCCCAGGATTTGGGAATGATGTACACAATCCCACTCTAGCTACTAATCAACTGGGTGGCCCAGGATTTGGGAATGATGTACACAATCCCACTCTAGCTACTAATCAACTGGGTGGCCCAGGGTTTGGGAATGATGTACACAATCCCACTCTAGCTACTAATCAACTGGGTGGCCCAGGGTTTGGGAATGATGTATACAATCCCGCTCTAGCTTCTAATCACTGAATCATTTTCTCAATTTTTAGAAAAGTATGAATTATAGAAAAGGTAGCAGGCAGGTAGGTGGTGGTACATGCTTTTAATCCCAGCACTCGGGAAGCAGAGGCAGGTGGATCTCGAGTTCGAGGCCAGCCTGGGCTACAGAGTAAGTTCCAGGAAAGGCACAAAGCTACACAGAGAAACCCTGTCTCAAAAAAAAAAAAAAAAACCAGAAAAGGTACAGAATGCTTCTATATATTTCATACCCATTTCTCTTTTAACATTTTTCATTACTATGATACATTTATCATCTGTGCACCAGATTTTGTAACTATAAAGTAAAATTTGCCAGGTGTGGTGGTCTACATCTATAATTCCACCACTGGAAAGGTCAAAGCAGGAGAATCAGGTTACATAATGAAATCTCATGCCAAGAAACAGAATAAACAAATAAATAAATGAGGACTTAAAAAATCTGTCTTAGAATTTTAGAAATAATTATGGTATACAAAAAGTGTTTCATAACATGCCTGGTACAGAAGAATATTTTATAAATGTTACTCTTCTTTTCAATATCCTAAGTACTGCATTAATACCATCAACCATTTACATCAGTGGTTACCCTCCACCAAACTACAATAGTCAGAATGACTTGTGGAGCCTGGCCTCTATACCTGGAGGTCCTGCAGCAGCTGCATCTTCCATGAGTTCTCCCTCTTCCAACTCCATGTTGTTATATTCTACATCATTTTCTCCAGACCTTAGAAGAGACAAAATCCATCATGTTCAGAGTAACTCATAATTCTCACAAAGGAAATGCAATGTCTGTATTGTGTAAGTTGGCTCTCAGGTAAAAGGTGCTTGTGGCCATGCATATGGAGCAAAGACATACATGCAGGCAAAAAAAAGCTCATTAAAAAAAAAAGAGAGAGAGAGAGAGAAGAAAATACCCTGGAAATATTCCTAAAGGCACAGAAATAAAATGAATAAACATCTATTTTTTTAAAAAAATATTAAAATTGGTAGTAAGAAAGAGAATACGGGTGGGGATTGCAGTACTTTAATTCCAGCACACCCGAGAGGAAGAGGCAGGTGGAGGTGGATCTCTGAGTTGAGGCCAGCCTGGACTACACACAGACTGAGTTCCAGGCCAGCCAAGCCTACATAGTAGCTCTCTGTCTCAAAATACACACTCCCCAAAAGAGTAAGCATAAATTGTACTTTCACCAAGATTAATCCTCTTTCCCTCTTAACTCAGCCCCCAAGAAATTCCACTCTAGACTAACATAACCAAGAGCATATGCTCTTCAATGTGCTGGAAGGGATTAAGACACCACCAGCATTTCTCATTCTGTCTCCAACTACCTAACATGATGCCAAAGGCCAGGTATGTGTGGCCAAGAAGACTTGCACCCTTATATCCAGACCTGTATTCAGAAGAGTGTCTATTGGGTGAAAGCATCCAGAGAATGCTCACATTTACATAATGCTTGCCACGCTTTACTCATACAGCAAAGACATCAGGGCTAACAAGACTAGCTAAGAGCTAAAGCATTTTCTCCCAACATCCAGTTAGGTCAGTTTCTAAAGCAGGACAGAGAAGCATACCTTTGTCTGAGTCTAGGTTCAGAGAGCAGAGGTTGATTTTGTGTTTCTTTCCCCACTAAGGAAAGAAGTGGGCAATAAAACACTATCAGAAAACATACAACAGCCAGTCTAGCCTGATCAGCAAGCCCAGGCTTAGGCCAGTGGTATAACTCAGTGAGTAAAAATCACTGACTGTGCAGCCTGAGAATCTGATTCCATCCCTGGTACCCAGTGTGGAAGGAGACCAATTCTCACAAGTTGAACTCTGACCTCCACATGTCGATGTTACACACACACACACATACTCTTACACTTTCTTTTTAATTTGTAAAACAATTGTACTTACTTTATGTGTATGAGTGTTTTGCCTCTATATATGTCTGTGTACCTCTTGAGTGCTTAGTGTCCACAGAGGCTAGAGGAGAGCATCAGAGTCCCTGGGACTGCAGTCACAGACGGTTGTGAGCTGCCATGTGGGAGCTGGGAATTGAACCCAGGTCCTTTGGAAGAGCAGCCAGTGCTCTTAATCATTAAGTTATCTCTCTTGTCCAGTAAAAAGTTTTGTTTTTTTTTTTAAATAAATAAAGCAAGAATAAAAACTCCTAGCTCAGGCCTAGTTTATATTTAGGTTATATCTTTAAAAAAAAAAAAAAAGTGCTAACATTTCCACACTTAAGAGTGCTTCCTACAAATAATTCCTATTTAAAGTGCTCACACGGACACTCACATGGTCTCTTCATCAATGTCATTCTCTTCTGTGTTGCTTGTTGCTGTGGAACTCGCAGAGGAGCTGCTGCCATCCAGGTGATTCACTTCATCTTCCCCAGCAAGATCGAGATCCAGATCTCCATCTGAGAGCTCATGCTACAACAAGGCAACATTTCTTTTCACTCCTCTCTTTACAATTCTGAGTCAAAAGTCTGATTATGTAGCCCAGGCTAGTTGTAAACTCATGCAATCTTCCTATCTCAGCCTCCTGAGTGCTAGGATGTTAAGCAAGTACAAAACAAGATCTCTGTTCCAAATGTTTCTATTCAGTTAGTCATCCCATCTAGGACATTAAGCAGAGATCTCCCAGCACAGATCCCATGTCTATACTGCTAAGTACTCTAGAGAAAAGCTACACAACCTTACTGACTGGTACCACTACTGATTTATAGTTATCAATTTGAGCTGGGTCCTCAAACTACGTAGGAATAATTCACATATTCCGTGTCAGCTTCCAACACAACAATTTCTCCTCACGAAGTGACATCTTAAGCCAGGTTTAATTTTGCATAGTTGTGATCTCAGGCTTGGGAAAGTAAGAAAACAACGAAGCCAGAAATCCAAGGTCATCCTTTGTTACAGAGTGTTTTTGTAGCCCATGGCCAGTTTGGCCAAATCTATCAATCTATCACCTAAGTATCCGCTCCAAGTTTCTTCATCCTCATAGCCCGCCCCTACCTGCACAGAACAAAAACCACTTCTCTAACTTTCAGCTGCCTTATTTACAAGTTATACCATTCATTTTTACTCAACCTATCAAAGAGGACCATTTCAGTCTGAGCCCTATTTTCTTTCTTTCCTTAGCTAATCAATGCTTTTAACCTTATCATCACTCTCTCCTCATAAGCGCATCCTCAGTGAAACATAAAACCCATGGCTCCCATCTTAAAAGTACCAACTACAGAAAATCTACTTTGTACTCCTAATCTTAACTAAAAACAAACAAAACCCACTTAGTCAGTTCTTATTCTGTCTATTATTTGACTTGGCAAAAACTAACAGTATCCCAAATCATAAGCCTTCTTATCAGAACAGATAAAGTACCTACCAGTTAGTAAAGGAAAAAAGAACATATTAAAAAAAAAAGTCATTTTAAAATTTTTTTAATGTACATTGGTGTTTTGCCTACATGTATGTCTGTGTAAGTGTGTAGGATTCCCTAGAACTGGAGCTACAGGCAGTTGTGAGCTTCCATGTGAGTTGTGGGAACTGATCCTGGGTCCTCTGGAAGAGCAGCTAGTGCTTTTAACTACTGAGCCATCTCTCCAGTTCCCAAAAGAACATAGTTTAAAAATCTACAATTTAAACCATTTCTAGACCATGTGTCGCAGTTTCGGATAATGGTCTTTCATAATTAACTTTTATAACCTTGCAATGTTGAAGAAGTATTAAATGTACAGAACATGTATACATCAATAATGAAAACTAGCAGACAAGATTTTTAGGACATTGGCTCCCCGATATTATATTGTGGAGACTACAATCCTACCATATATATTACCAATCTTAATCTATTATTTATTACATGATAGTCTTCATTCTGAATCTTCTCCTCTTCCTCTTCATCTTCTTTGGTCTCTCTTACAGAAGCTGAAGTAGGATCACCTTCCAGAAGCATTTCAGAGCATGAGCCAGCCTTCTTAGTTCGTGTCTCAGAAGTATCATCATTTTGGGGGCTAAGATGATTATCTGGTGGTGATAAATCTCTTGATTTCTGAGTTCGGGACAGCTCAATAGTCAGTCTCTTTTAAAATAAGAACAGTATAAATCAATATTAAGTGTAAGAGTTGTCTCAGTGGCAGAGCAAACAATGTTTACATTAAAAATTAGATACAAGCTGGGCCTGACAGCACATGTCGTTAATCCCAGCAACCAGGAGGCAGAAGCTGGGTGATCTCCAGCCTGGTCTTCATAGCTTTTAAAAAAAAAAAAAAAAAAAGCATAATGTTAGAGTTGAAGAGATGGCAAGGGGACATGCAGAAAGTGGTCCTGGAGGAGACAAGTAGAATACAAGTGAGATGGCTCAGAGGTTAAGAGCATTGGCTGTTCTTCCAGAGGTCCTGAGTTCAATTCCCAATTCCCAGCAACCACATGGTGGCTCACAATCATATACAATGAGATCTGGTGCCCTCTTCTGGCCTGCAGGCATCCATGTAGACAGAACACTGGATACATAAAGCATAAATAAATAACTTTAAAAAAAAAAAGACAACTATTCTACTTTTGAATCTTACATCCAAGACAGCTTATAGAAGACAATTACCTTAGTGACTGAGGGAAACACAATGTTGATCTCAAACCAGTGTGGCACTGCATAATACAACACTACATAATAAAAATATTGTCTATCTACAGTGTCTAACACAAGCTCCTGAAATGAACTTACTATAAATAAGGAACAACATAGTTGATACTAATTAAATTGAGCTAATGTAGCTAAACATGGCTACACAATTGAATAGTGCAGAATCTAGAGGCTCTCAAAGGGTGGAGAAAAGGATAACCAGATTTTTACCGCAATATTAAAATGAATAGCAAAAATCAAATTAAAAAACCAGCAGGCCAAAAGGACAATAGGCTGTGCTAAATTAGAATGGATGTTATTGCCTTACCTCTTTAAGATTGTTTATTTGTTGGATATAACCAGTCTGTGCAGCTTCCAACTGAGTAATGTACCAGTGCTGATCCCGGCATTTTTGAAAAAATGTTGGTGAGCGTACCTGAAACCTTAAAGAACAGTTCTACATGAAGAATAATCCAAACAGTGAATCTGTGAATCACATAAACTCTACAGTTCACATTTGATGAAGAACCACTTCAAATGAATTCAGAGTTTCTATGACCCACTATTCATGCCTGTACTCATAAACCATAATGACATGTGGCTCTAAATGTCAGTTGTCTTAAGTAAAAGTATACTTTTTTGGTCTTTTTGTTGTTTTTTGAGATAGAATTTGTCTGTGCAGCCCCGGTTGTCCTGGAACTCGCTCTGTAGACCAGGCTGGCCTCAAACTCAAGAGATCCGCCTGCCTCTGCCTCCCAAGTTCTGAGATTAAAGGTGTGAGCCACTGCCACCTGGCTGTTCATCTTTTTTAAAGCCCTCTTAATATTTACTAAAAACAGACCTCTTTCTTAGAGTCAAACATGATTCTTCCTAGTGAAGAACACATGTAGTATATGTGTAACTACATTTTTGAGGAAAGAACCACAAGGCAAGAAGATTTTAATGAACAAATAAATGCATAAAAAACATATCTAGCTTAGTTATTTATTTAGAGTTACAGAAAAGCCAGGTGTGGTGGCACACAAAGTTAATCTCAGAACTTGGGAGGGAGAGACAGATGCATGTGAGTTCAAGGCCAGCCTGTTCTACACAGCAAGTTCCAGGATAGTCAGACCCTGTCTCTAAAAACAAAACAGTGGTTAAGAGCACTGGCTGCTCTTCCTGAGGAAGAGGTTCAATTCCCAGCAACCACATGGTGGCTCACAACCATCCATAATGAGATCTGGAGATGCAGAACACTGTATACATAATAAATAAATAAATCTTGAAAAAAAAAACAAACCAGAGGTACAGAAAGCCCTAACTTTCTAATAACTGTACCAAATCTTAAACAAAATTAGCAAAAAAAAAAAAAAAAAAGTAGAAAGGGGCTAAATGAGAAGAGGAAGGGGATTAGCAAAGAGCAGGAGGGTTCAAAAAAGGGTAGGGGGTAATATGAGCAAAACTGTCATACATTAAACATATGTATGAAAATGTCATTATGAAATCCATTACACATAACTAATATATACTAATAAAAATATTAAGGGGAAAATTTGTCAATTTGTAGGTTGGTAAATTATGTTTGAATTGTGACCATAACATGGAATGGCAACAAAGCATTTCCTTTGGTAAATTAAAAAACAAGACTATTACCTCATAGGAAAAAACAAAAAAAAGTGACAGTTTTCTTCCGTTTTCCCTCCCTCCCTCCCTCTCTTTCTTCCTTTCTATCTTTCTCTTTGAGACAGTGTCTCACATAGTCTTGGCAAATCTTGAATTCCCTAGGCAGGCAAACTTAAACTCCAGATCCTCCCACCTCAGAATTCAGATTTAGGTTATGCGTTCTATCAACAGGCTGAAGGCAATTTAATGAGTACAGCATCACTCTGTGACTCTTCACATGAAGTACAGAATTTTCTACCTGTCATATATTAGCACTACAAAATTTCAGATTTGGGGGCATTTTGGATTTTTTAGTTAGGTATGCTCAAACTATAAGCCATCTTTAAAAAATTTTTTTTTTTTTTTTTTTTTTTTTGAGACAAGGTCTCTTGTAACCCAGACTGACTTCAAACTTCTTATGTAGCCTAGACTGGTCTTGAATTCCTACCCTTTCTGGCTCTACATCTCAAATTACAGTGGTGAGGCATCAGACCTGGTGATATTTTCCTTTTTAATGGAATCAATAACTAGGTGTCACACCATTTTTTCACTTTTTATATTCATCTAATTACATGGAACACCTGAAATAAAAGTGATAGTGTGAATTTCAATTATTTCTGTTAAATGAATAAACTTTGAAATTCTTGATGACATTATTCTCCCATAATTTAAGTCACAACATCAAATATCTCAAACTACCTTAAAATCACTGTATCATTTTGTCGGTTCAAGTATCCTTCATTTGCAAGGAGGTCCAAACGGAAAAATCTATTATAGCCCCAACACTCTCCAACTTCAAAGTCAGATGCAAATTCTCGAATGATATTTTTGGTAGGATCGTTGCAGGACTGATGAACCATTTCTACACGATATTCATACCTAAAATACAGACAACACCATTATTACAGTCAGCAAAGTCAAAATAAGTACTTCTACAAAAATAAACTTGGTAGTGCAGCTGAGCTCCTTTCAGAACGGATAGCGTTTACAGAAACCGAAGAATCTCAGACGGTCACTGCCTTAGCCAGGGTTACTATCGCTGTGACTGAACACCACAGCAAAAGCAGGGGGGAGGGAAGGAGGGAGGACTGATCCGGCCCACACTTCCACAGCACTGTTCATCTCTGAAGGCAGTCAGGACAGGACCTCAAACAAGACAGGAACCTGGGGACCTCTGTAGGGAAAACTCTACACTCTCTCCTTAAAGAAATTCTCAGCCAGCTTGGTGGTCCACACCTGTAATCTCAGCACTTGGGAGATGAAGACAGAAAGATCATGAGTTCAAGGCATCCTTGGCTATATCAAGTCTAACACCAGCCTGGTTATGACTCCCTCACTTGAAAACAACAACAAAAGAGGGGGAAGTGGGGTAGGGAAGACTTCCTTCCCTGAAACAAAAGTTATTCTGTGTCCTAGTTAGAATTACTATTGCTATGATGAATCACCATGACCAAAAACAAATTGGGGAAGAAGGGTTTACATGGCTTGCACTTCAACACCGTAGTCTACCACTGAAGGAAGGTCTGGACAGAATTCAAGCAGGGCTGGAACCTGGAGGGAGAAGCTGACGCAGAGGCCATAGAGGGAGCTGCTTACTGGATTACTCTTCATGGTTTCTCAGCCTGCTTTCTTATAGAACCTAGGACTACCAGACAAAGGATGACACCACCCACAATGGGTAGGCCCTTCCCCATCAATCACTAATTACCCTATTGATTTGCCTACATCTCAATCTTATAAAGGCATTTTCTCAATTGAGGCTCCCTTTGTTCCAATAACTCCAGCTTGTGTCAACTTGACATAAAACTAATTAGCACACTCAGTAAATACTACAGGAAAACAAACCCCAAACTGTCTCATGTAGAAAATTTCATTTAAATACCATATGCATGTGTATGCTCACACACACCTTGAGAAAGAGATTAAGGCTTGAAAAACTTATAAAGTGTTTCTACAGACCCTAGCTGATATTCAAACCTACCAGACTGCTATCTAGATTGCTATATACTGACTCATGTTTTTTATTCTACATTTTGGGAGTTACACTACCCCACTGCTAAACCTTGCACTGCAAAATTAAATGCTATTTCAACATTTAATGAAAGAGAATTCAGAACCCAATATGCTTCCTAAAAGGTTAACAAATCATATTTATCAGAAAAGAAGAATCACATGAAAGTATTTAGACAGTGTCCAACAAACATACACATACAAATTCCAATCTTTTCTGAACACAGTACCATGAACATATAACATTATCAATGATAATGTATTAACATTTCTAAAACAATGAGAACTTCTAACTCTTGAATTGGGTGCTAGAGGTGTAATGTAGGAATAGAGTCCTAAAACCTAGATTCAGTCTCTAATTCAAAATAAATAAATGATGTAAAGTCCTGACATCTGTTTGGTTGGTGATAAAACCATCAAGCTGAATCCAGTACCAAAGACAGTAAGTGTGAAAATATAGACAGGAAAAAAAAAATCAAAGACAGAAATTAAAATCCTCTTAGGACTTAGAATCTGGAATTTTAAATTTTAAAAATTCAAATTCAAGACAAACATAAATTTCCCAACAGCAAGAACTAAGAGGCAGAGCCGGGCAAAGTGGTGTATGTTTTTAAACCCAGGACTAGGAACTGACCCCAGAATCATGAAGACTATGTATGTTCTCTACCACTGAGCTAAATCCCAGTCCCAAATATTAGCTCTTGGGTTATAATACAGGTAGGTAACTTCAATGTCTCAAATTACACAGATATGGAAAGGAGCTACGACTAAAACATCAGTTAACAGGCCAGGCCACTTCCATTCTATAACATTCAGTTTGACCCTTCAATGGCAGAAGGATCTTCAAGGTTAGCCAATGCCAGAATTTCTTGTGTGTGTGAGACCACAGTGCGTGTGTATGGCAGTCAGCGGACAGCTTGAGGGACCAGTTATTAAGTGCCCATTTAGCATTCAAATATTCTGTATTTTCAAAGTATCTGTGATTAATATTTAAATTAATTCTATTCTGATTATAGAACACATTTTAAATCATTTTTAAATTCATGAAGACATGTTTTATGGCCCTGAACATGGTCTATCTTGGGAAAGGTATGGTGACTAGTGTCGGTCACTTGCTGGAAAGAATACTCTCTAAATGTCAATCAGGTTGGCAGACAGCTGTATTAGCTACTTTCATCATCACTGTGACCAGCACTGACAGAACTTACAAGTAAACATTTTGATTCATGTTCAGTTCATGGCTGACTTGCCTGTGTGCTTTAGCAGCAAAAATGTGCAAAGAAGCTACTCAGTTCTTAGCAGACAGGAAGCAGACTTTTTCAACATACAGACTCTTTCAACATAATATAAATATTCAATCAGCTTTTGGCTGTTATCTTACTGTTATCATTAATTTACTACTGCATATAAACCCAAATATTATATTATTATAAGGGAATCAACAAAGTAAAATTTATAGTATCCAGTTTTATTATCAATAGATAGGCCGATAGACACCCCCCCAAAAAAAAACCTTCAAGAAATGAAAATCAGTATTACATTATTTTTGTTAAAGTGAAATTTCTCTTAATGTTAATAATTTTTAAAATTTATTCATTCAATTTCCATTCCCAACTCTTATTTATAACTGGAGGGTCTTTTTCTTATTATTACCAGCTTTACAAAATCTGAGTATGATGTTCTCTGGTAATTTGTTTCATATGCTTGTAGTTCATCAAGCTTCCTGGGTCTGTTCATTAAAAGTTCCTACCAAATTTAGGAGGAAAATTCTCATTATTTCTTCAATTTTTTTTTCTAACGAATTACAAATTCCAGGTCTCACATTAAGTCCCTGAAGGAAGGACTGAAAGAGTCTATGTTAAACTTTTTAACACTATTCTATCATTTTTGGAATTAGTTTATATTATCATTTTTGGCTAATAATTCCTCAAATGATTATTTCCTTTCCAACTTTGAATCAGTAAAGCTATCGAGTCTGTATCAGTTTGGCTCTTATACATTTCCTATGTCTCAGCTGGCAAGAAGGCTCAGTGGGTAGAGGTAAGTGTGTGAAAACTTGACACCTGAGTTTATTTTCCAGATCCCACATTGGAGGCCCATCAGCTTGAGTTGTCCTCTGACCACACACTCTAAACAGAAAGTTATACATCGCTAACTTTCGGTGCAAATGAAACAATGGCCTGGATCATCAGGTCTTCTTCAGTGACAGGGGACCCAGGGATGAGAAATCAGGAAGACAGGAAAGTGTGGGAACAGGAGATGTTGTACGATATTTTCTTTGTATTCTGAAAAATGTAGCCAGAAGTTTCTCCTGTCCTGCCCACGTTCCACAGCCTCTTTGTCCCAAGTAAACACACAGAAGCTCATATTATTTACAGACTGTATGGCCTATGGGCCAGGCTTCTTGCTAACTGGCTCTTAGGACTTAGCTCCACCCATTTCTACTAGCATGGCCGTGGTTGGCCTCATTTGGGGCATCTTGCTGCTCCTTGGGCCGCCAGCTGGCATCTCCTCCCCTCTCCTCCTCTCCTCTCCTCTCCTCTCCTCTCCTCTCCTCTCCTCTCCCCTCCCCTCCCCTCCCCTCCCCTCCCCTCCCCTCTTCTCTCCCACCTCTCTAGTTAGAATGTCCCGCCTAACCTTATTCTGCCCTGCCATTGGCCAAACATCTTTATTCATCAACAAATCAGAGCAACACGTATTCACAGCATACAGAAAGACACCCCACAGCACTTCCCCTTTTCTGTCTAATCAAAAAGGAAGGTTTTAACTTTAACATAGTAAAATTACATAGAATAGAACAGTTATCAAGCAAGAACTACAGTTACAATATCTAGTCTATTTATATTTGGCAAAATTAAAGAAAATACCCTAACAGCCAGGTGGTGGTGGCGCACACCTTTAATCCCAGTACCTGAGAGGCAGAGACAGGTGGATCTCTGTGAGTTCAAGGCCAACCTGGGCTACCAAGTGAGTTCCAGGAAAGGCGAAAAACTACACAGAGAAACCCTGTCTTGGAAAAAAAAAAAAAAAAAGGAAAGAAAGAAAGAAAATACCCTATCATCTATATTTGTGAGTCTAAGTTACATATCCAATTTATCTTTTGTCATAACTAAAGAAAACCATAATTATAACTATCTAGTCTTCAACTACATCAAAGACCCCAGAAGGACACAATAGTATCTGAGAAGCAGAGCAGCCAGCCACCAGAGACTTCTTATCTCTATCAAATCTCAGATAAAATAGGATATCATGTCTCTATGAATCCTCAGACCAAATAAGGCTGAGATCAAAGACTTGAGCCTCCCATATGCTGGGATCAAGAGTGTGTGGCACCACTGCCTGGCCTCTATAGTTAACTAGGAGATATCTCCACCCTCTGATCTCCAAGCAAGCTCTATTTGTCAGAACACAAACAAAATATCATTCAACAAGAAGTTCTTGCATAAACTGATGGTTCATGCCACCCAAGTTTATTAAAATACACAGCATCAGCCAAGTACTTTGATCCCAGTACTTGCAAACAGAGGCAGGTGGATCTCTGTGAGTTTGAGGATAACATGGTCTACATAGTAAGTTCTAGGACATCCAGGCCTGTATAGAGAGTCTGTCTCAAAACAAACAAACAAACAAAAAAAGCAGTATAAAAAGCAAGGAGTACATACAGTTTACAAGGGAAAACCAGGACAGAATCAGCAGAAAGTTTTCATACAATTGGGCAAAGTCAGTAGGAAGCTAATCAAACAATGTTGCATAAAAGGAACAAAGGCTATCTCAAATGTGTCACAGACCTTGGGAAACTCCAGTTTCTACAGAGAGAAAAGTCAGGCTCCCAAGAACACACACCTTTGAGGTCTGGACCCAACCCCAGCCTGGACCTTGCCAATTCTGCTCCTGGGCACAGAACTGGCATTCCTTTTTTCTTTTATCAGTGCCTATGAGAAAGCCTGGGATTGGCCTGGCTCCAACAAAATACAGTTGTGATTGTCTTAATGTCACTCTCTTGTAATTCTAAAATCTGTATCAGTTGCTAATTCCAATACTCTTCATTTACTCCATGTTTTTTGTTTTTGTTTTTGTCTTTGTTTTTGGTCTACTAGTATATTTGAACACCCTACATTGTGTATTTTACTTTAATGGATTCCCTTGCAATTGTATCCACTTTCCTAATTCCAGGATGCAGTTAATTACCTAGAATTTTTTTTTTTTTTTTTAATTTTTGTGAGTCTTGCTCTCATTTGTCAGGTGGGCTGAGCTCAGCATTCAGTTTAGACCTTATTGCACAATTTTACTAAACATAAGCCTTCCTCAGTATTCCACCTGTGCCCCAATTATTACAAATGTCTCTTCTTATGTCTGGAGCCCTGTCATCTCTGTACTCTACACAATGTCTGGAGCCTGACATCTCTGTAGTCAATGCCTGGAGTCCTGTCATCTCTGTATCTACACAATGTCTGGAATCCTAACATCTCTGTACTCTACACAATGTCTGGAGCCCTGTCATCTCTGTACTCTACACAATGTCTGGAGCCTGACATCTCTGAATCCTAACATCTCTGTACTCTACACAATGTCTGGAGCCTGACATCTCTATAGTCAATGTCTGGAGCCCTGACATCTCTGTATCTACACAATGTCTGGAGCCCTGTCATCTCTAGTCTACACAATGTCTGGAGTCCTGTCATCTCTGTATCTACACAATGTCTGGAGTCCTGTCATCTCTGTATCTACACAATGTCTGGAGTCCTGTCATCTCTGTAGTCTACACAGTGTCTGAGTCCTGTCATCCCTGCAGTCTACACAGTGTCTGAGTCCTGTCATCTCTGTAGTCTACAAAGTGTCTGAGTCCTGTCATCTCTGTAGTCAACAATGTCTGGAGTCCTGTCATCTCTGTACTCTACACAATGTCTGGAGTCCTGACATCTCTGTAGTCAATGTCTGGAGTCCTGTCATGTCTGTAGTCTACACAATGTCTGGAGTCCTGTCATCTCTGTAGTCAATGTCTGGAGTCCTGTCATCTCTGTAGTCTACACAATGTCTGGAATCCTGACATCTCTGTACTCTACACAATGTCTGAGTCCTGACATCTCTGTAGTCAATGTCTGGAGCCCTGTCATCTCTGTAGTCTACATGATACACCCTAGCTTTGTTGGTATTCTTGGACTTTCAGCTACTCTGCCAAACAAAGAGATCCTACCTTATTCTATCTCACTTCCCCCATCATATATTGCAACCCAAAACTCTTGTGGCTTTGAGGAAGAACAATAACAGAGCCACTCTGAGTGGTTCTTATCTCAGGAAAACTGCTTTCACTAGCTAATTCATCCAGAAAAAAAAATGTTGTTTTAGTAATGCTAGAACATAAAGTTTATATCTTATTCTTACTATTCTATTTTTAGCTGTAAGCAGATGGTTCATATCAACCCAAAAGATCTATATTAAATGTACTAGTGTAAAAATTATCTAGTAAATGTAGTAGGGTAAATTACTTATCATAAATATTAAAAAAAAAAAAAAATACTGGGGCCAGATATGGTGTTGCACACTTATAATTCCAGGACTCAGGAGGCTGAGTTAGGAGGATCACAAATTCAGAAAACATTAATGTAGTTCATTGAAGAGAAGTGTAAGCTAAATAAACCCTTTCCCATCCAATTTGCTTTTTGGCCATGGTGTTTCACTGCAGCAATAGAACCCTAAGGAAGACATGAAACATGTAAGTTTATATTAAAGTAGTTCATTAAATCAACTACTTGGCCTGGTGGTAATGGTGCACCCTTTAATCCCAGCACTCAAGAGGCAGAGGCAGGTAGATCCTAGGACAGCCAGGGATACACTGTTTCAAACCCCACTCCCTCAAAAAAAATCACTTACTTGGAAGTTTCAGGTAAGCCAGCTGATAGTTCCAGAAATACAGATAAGTAATAGCCTCGCACAACTCCATTTCCATCCTAAAGTAGGAAAAGAGATTATGCAAAACAAACTACACATCAACTCCAATATAAAAATTTAAAGCAACAATGAAGCCAACAAACAAAATTCAAACTAATATCTGATAATTGGGTTGAGAAATATATCTAAGCTAAAAAAAAAAAACCAATAAAAAAATTAAAAGCCCAGATGTTAGTCTGTATCAATTTTAAATTTTTATACATTAAAAAAGGAAAAAAAAAAAAAACCACATTCACAAATTAAGAAAACTATGAAAAACTATGAAAAAAGACAAATGACTATTTATTTTCACTCCAAGTGGGTGAAACTGAGTATCATGAGGACCTCATGAATATTAGAGAAGTACTCCACTGAGCTACATTCCCACATGCAAACAGGATTTTTTTTCTTTTTTGAGCTGAGGATCGAATCCAGGGCCTTGTGCTTGCTAGGCAAGCACTCTACCACTGAGCTAAATCCCCAACCCCAGGAATTTTAAAATAAAGGGATGGTATTCAGAATAAACAGAACTCCTACAACAGGAAAAGAAATAAACCTGACTAAAAATGGACAAAAAACATGAGTAGATATGTCTACAAAAATATGCAATTAGTGGACAAGCACATGAATAGATGCCCTGCATAACTCATTATTAAGACATGTTAACTAAAATCATAATGAATATGACTTCACTAGTACTACGACAGTCACTTTTGAAAAGGTAGAAAGACAAGCTGACAAGTCCATGAAGAAAATGAAACATTCCTGCACTGTTTCTAATATGCAAATGGTGCCAAATGCTGTTTCCTTAATAAAAAAGAATTACTCTATGACCCAGTAATTCCACTTCTGAATAATTATCTACAAGAAAATCTGAGGGGCTAGGGATTTAGCTCAGTGGTAGAGCGCTTGCCTAGCAAGTGCCAAAGCCCTGGGTTCAGTCCTCAGCTCTGGGAAAAAAAAAAAAGAAAAGAAAATCTGAAAATGGTTTCTTAAAAGAAACGAGTGGCATCTGTGTTAACAGCAGCAGCTCTATTTACAGCAGCTCTAAAGAGGTAAGGGTAGCCTGGGCTACGTAGTAAGATCATCTCAAGAAAAAGAGGGAGAGGAGAAAAAAGATGGCTCAGTTGAAAAAAATCAGTGAACAAAACGTGAAATAAACATATACTGAGGTATTATTCATCTTTATCAATGAATGAAAATTCTACCAAACAAACACATAAAATAAATAAATAAATGGTGAACTTCAAGGACATTATGCTCATTATGCTGAGCCTAATAAGCCAGTCATAGTAAATTACTATAAGATTCATTCCACTTATGTATTATAGGAGTCAAATTCAGAGAAACAATGTAGAATAGAACCTATCAGAGGCTAGGAGAAGTAAAAAACAGAGACCTATTTAATGGTGAGCATTTTCTTTCTTTCTTTTTTCTTTTTTTTTGAGCTGAGGATCGAACCCAGGGCCTTGAGCTTGCTAGGCAAGTGCTTTATCACTAAGCTAAATCCCCAACCCCTATTTAGTGTTTTGAGATGGGATCTCATGGACTAGTGGAGGCTAGAATGGAGTTCACTATAAGGCTCAGGCTTGATTCAAACTCAAAATCCTGCCTCTGCTTTTGTTTGTTTTTGAGATGGAGGTCTCAGTGTTTACTCCTGGCTGGTCCTAACTCACACTTGGACAAAGCTGGTCCAAAACACAAAAATCTACCCGTCTCTGTTGTGCCTCCAAATTGCTGGAATTAAAGATATGTCCTCCAAATTGAAACATTCCACCCTGGAGAGTTCCTACAACTCAGCTGCGGGGTGCTGGTACACACCTTTAACCCCAGCACTCGGGAAACAGAGGCAGACATATCTCTGTGAGTTCCAGTCCAGTGTGGTCTAAAAAGAGAGTTCCAGGGCTGTACGGAGAAACACTGTCTCGAAAAACCAGTTCCTAAGACTTAAAAGTAAACAAAACTTAGAAGTCTCAGGAAACTAAAACCTTAAAAAAAAAAAAAAATCCGCAAGCCTCCTCTCCAAGGTTACTGATGCAGCGAACAGTGTGCCTGCAAGGGGGCTTCAGGGATGCAACTTCTGCAATTTGATGCAGCTGCTTTTGAGTGATCCATGCTCTTGTAAGTAAAACCTCATCTATACATCTCTAATTAATCCCAATAAACTCACTGGTTCATGTGCTTCACTTTGCTGGGTGTTTGTAAACCTCCAGCTCTATACTAATTTTGTCTGCTCCTTCAGTCAGACAACCCTAGTTTATCTGCAGGATGTTGTAAACTCCTGATTTGATGATATTTTACCATTTATCTGTTGCATCTCTCTATCTGCAACTTGCTGTTTAGTCTTTTATTTTTGCTTGCCGTATCATTAATAAATTCACTTAGTCTAAGCCAAAAGTATGGCTATGTACAAGACATAGTTGGCAAAATTCATGAAATGCCCTTTCAATTTCAAAGGAGTAAATGTTCCAAGGTTGCTGAGGAACTCCCTGGCTGGAAAGACCTCCTTTACTGTGTGTCAGCTGGTGAATAGGCAAAACAGACTGGTCTTTGCGAATGGTGTCTAGCAATTTGAAACACTTTTGAGATATGTCATGTTGATCGTGCTTTGTTGGGGAGTGGGAGAGATGGATGAGCAGCTAAAAGAACCTGGCTGCTCTTCCAGAGGACCAAATTTGATTCCCAGCACACACATGGGGGCTGCTCATGATACACATAGGTGCACAGGCATGCAGATAAAACACCCATATACATAGAAATAATAAATCCTCAAAAAATTTTAAATAAAACTGCAAAATCACAAAAAACAGGACAAATGATGTGACTATGACACAAAGTGACAAATACACAGAATTATCCTAGATAATTTTATCATACACAAGAAACAAGAAACGACTAGAGTCGTGTTCATCTACTGAGACAGTGCAAGAAAATTTGGGCCCTAATTTAGTGGGATTATATATAGATCCAAGAGTTCAAAACAGTTAAAATTGTAGCCTTCAGAAGAAAAGCTAGTAAACAAATTGGGAGAGGAAGAGAAATATGGGTGATAATAGTAGGTACCCAAATGAGAGAAGGGAAACATCTCATTATGAAAGCTTTACAACCTTTAAATGAAAAAGAATGACACAGAAAATGACTATTAATAGCTATCAATACCACAAAAGTAAACACAAGACATTTCATAATAAAAGAACACTAATTCTTGCCAAAGGAACATATCTAATGCCAGATATCATGGTTTATAGCTGTAATTCCAGAATTCAGAATGCTACATGAATTCTAGATTAATTTAAATTACACATTAAGGATTAGGCCAGCAAGACCCTGTCATAAGGAGAAAGAGGGGGGACGGGACTAGGGAGATGGCTCAGCAGTTAAGAGTATGCTACTCTTGCAAAGGACCCAAGTACAAGTCTCAGCATTCATACGGTAGGTCATAACCACCTGTAACCCCAATTCCAGAAGATCTGATACCCTCTTCTGGCTTCCAAGAGCACTAGACTTACAAGGGGTACAAATATATACACATATAAGCACTCACACATACACATAAAATTTTTAAATGTTAATTTAAATATTTAATTCAATCTAAAATTAATATTTGATTTAATTTTTTATATAAGTTAAATTAAATTTAAAATTCAACTCTCAGTTAAATTCAATCAGCATTTCAGAGCTGAGGACCGAACCCAGGGCTTTGTGCTTGCTAGGCAAGTGCTCTACCACTGAGCTAACTCCCCAACCCCTCAATCAGCATATTTTTAAGTGTGTTTTAGTAGCTGTGGTTTCTTTTGGGGTACTGCATATTGCATGGCAGATAAGTACTCTGCAACTGAGCTATAACTCCTTAACTTTTTTTGTTGTTTTCAAGATCTTTACAACATTTTTAATTCCCAGCACTTACATAGTGGCTTAATACCCTCTGCAATTCCAGTTCCAGAGTATCCAACATCCTCTTCCCCAGGCACCATTGTGCTACACATACATGCAGCAAGCAAACACTCAAACATACATAATAAAATACATAAATTAAAAAAAAATTTTTTTAGCTGAGTACCATGGTAGTACAAGCCTTTAATCCCAGCACTTGGGAGGCAGAGGCAGGTGGATCTCTGAATTGGGGCCAGCCTGGTCTAAGAGTGAGTTAAAGGACAGTCAGGGCCACACAGAGAAATTCTGCGATCCCACCCCAACCAAAAAAAAAAAAATTTTTTTTAAATATCTTCAAATTTTTTTATTTTATATGTATGAATATTTTGCCTGCATGTATATCTGTGTACTACGCGTGTGCCTGGTGCCCTGGAAGTCAGAAGAGAGTGAAAGTTCCCTTCAAATTGGAGTTATAAATGGTGTGAGCTACCACACAGGTGCTGGGAATCAAATCCTGATCCTCTCTAAGAGCAACGGTGTTCTTAACTGCTGACCCATCTCTCAAGCCCCTAAAACTGTCTTCTAAACATATTTTTCTCCCTTTACAACAGAAATAAAATTTAGTGATGTTGGAGCTTATATATTCATATTTAACATATATTTTTATAAATTTAGTAATAATGGCATAAATAGAAAATTGCTAATTTCCATACTCCTCTACTAAGTAAACTAGTATAGTTCAAAACAATAAAGAAAAATTCAAAATTGAGTTGAAAATTTAGAAATATGAACAACTTACTGGGTAAACTTTTAACCTCCAGCAAAGTCCTGAAACTTGAAGAGGTGGGCTGTAAACAGGATCTGCTCTCTGGCGCAAAGTGCTAAAAAGAGAGAAAACCAACCAAATTCCAGCATCAAAACTATTATGAAATGGCTACAAGCAAAACCAAAAACCAACTGCACACCTTCAGCTTATATATAAACCACCGAACAACAGAAAGTGACTGAACAAATCAAACTGTCACTGAATAAGCGTGGACATACTTACATTGAATTAAAGATACTGAAACATTCAGCAGTATCTTTTAAGTCGTATTAAAACCCAACAAAAACTCAAAAACTGCCATCTAAGGGAAACTCAATATTCCAAATTTAATTCTGCTTCAGTAAGCACTATTACTACTTCAAAAACAAAAATACTGGGTTGGGGATTTAGCTTAGTGGTAGAGCACTTGCCTAGCAAGCGCAAGGCCCTGGGTTCAATCCTCGGCTTAAAAAAAAAAAAAAAACACGGGGAAATAACTCAATGGTACAACCTATGTTTAACGTGTGCACAGCCCTAGCTCAATATTAAGAACCCAAAATGATTAAACAAACGAAACAGGCCACTTCTGAATAGCATAATTTTTTAATGGAGAAATAAGAACATGTATCAACTCTTAATATTTGTAGGGAAAACTCAGCAAGGCTTTTAGCTACAAAATGATGCCATTAAGAACAACAAAATGGGCTGAGAAGGCAGCTTAGGCAGTAAAGGTCCTTTGCAACCACAAGGACCTAAATCAATCCCCAGAACTAAGTTAAAAACTCATAGGCATGGTAGCTTGCACTGGGGAGATGGAGACAGATGCTTCTCTGGACCTTGAAGGCCTGCCAGCCTAATGCATTTGCAAAGATTCTAGGACATGTACTGTTCTTTCAGAATACCTAAGTTCAGTTTCTAGCACCTACATTGAGTAGCTTACAACTGCCTGTTATTCCAGCTCCAAGGAATCTGACGCCCGGATCTGGACCCCTCGAGCACCTGCGCTCACACAGCACATACTTACAGATGCGCACATACATATAATTTAAAATAAAAAAGACAGCCAGGTGGAGCTGGTGCTAGTGCACGCCTTTAATCCCAGCACTCGGGAAGCAGGGTCAGGTGGATCTCTATGAGTTCGAGGACAGCCTGGGCTACAGAGTGAGTTCCAGGAAAGGCACAAAGCTACACAGAGAAACCCTGTCTCGAAAAACCAAAAAAAAAAAAAAAAAGAAGAAGAAAGAAAGAAAGAAAAAAGATAGACAGCACCTAAGGTTGTTTTCTGACCTCCACACATGAAGCCACACAACTATATACTAAACATACACACCAGCGCCAGCACCAGTACCAACATCACCATGGGGAAAAAAATGACTGTTTAATTATCAGCATTTATTCCCATTATTTCCCAAAGATCTCATATTTTTAGTTTCCTTTGTCCTGTTCTCTCAGTCTTTGTGATTTCATATATTTACTTCTAAGTACAATGGTGCATTCCTTTAATCCCAACCTGGTCCACATAGCAAGTTCCAAGGTTAGCTGGCTAAATAGCGAGACCCTGTCTCAAACGGGGGGGGGGGGGGGGGGGGGGGGGGGATAGATGAGAGACAATTGATTAAAGTTTCTAATTCTAGAGAAAATTAGCAAGGTCAAAGAAAACATGTAGTTTAACAAAAGAGCCTCTATATTTCTTACAATAATGACCTCTTGTCCATAACTCTTTACGTTTAGCATAGAAAAACAGGCACCCAGTAGCCAATTTTTATTCCTTTTAAACAAAAACTAAGTGTGCTCTCTTTTTAAAATATTTATTTTGGTACAGGTGTGGTGGCGGTTTAATCCCAGTACTTGGGAGGCAGAGGCAGGCAGATCTCTGTGAGTTCGAGGCCAGCCTGGTCTACAGAGTGAGTTCCAGGACAGTCAGGGCTACACAGAGAAACCCTGTCTTGAAAAACCAAAAAGTCCAACAAAGAGGTCAGGTAGAAAATGTAAGCCCAACTTCATGCACAGTCCCTTAAGATACTGCATGAAATTGCCTTGAGGTTATGTGTTATAATGTATACATGAAACAGAAATACATTTTGCTTTAGATCAAACCTTATATAACCAAGATATCTCATTATCTATGTGCATTCTTCTCCCCGTTTTTTGAGACAGGATTTCTCTGTGTAGTCCTGGCTGTCCTGGAATTAGTTCTGTAGATTAGACTGCCCTCAACTCAGAGATTTGACTGCCTCTGCCTCCAGAGTACTAGGATTGAAAGTGTGCACTACTACATCCAGCTCTATGTGCAAACATTTTAAACTCTGAAATCCAGACATTTCTGCCCTTAGAGATGAGAAATGAATCTCGGCATGCACACTCCAGACCAGCTCTGCTTCTAACAGGAAACTTTGGTTAAGGACTTCATTAGCTCGCTCCTACCATAGAGTAAGACCATCTTGGCTCTTACTTGCACACACACAAGAAAAAAACCAGTGTTCTCAAAACCTCTTACCTGAAGTTCTCTAATATAAAAGTAGCTGAATCATAAGATGGTACCAATTCACTAAAAAGAAACAAGATGAAAACATCAATTATCTTAATTTACAATTTCCATTTAGTTAAAAAACAAAACAAGATCCTTGAAAACTAGATGGCAGTAGTACCTATAAAATATTTCCAAGTCTTTATTAAGCACAGCATTAAATCAAAGCAGTTCATAAACCATAACAAGTTTATAATTAGAATAGAGATAGAGCAAACATTTACTTCAAGGTTATTTACTAGCAAATACCCACTATACACTTCAGTTATTTTGTATAGTTAGTTATTGGGCTCCTCAAGCATGCTAGGCAAGCATGCTATCACTGAGCTATGGCCCCAGCTCTCCTATAATTTTATTATAAGATTAGAATATATAATTGAGGGGAAACTGAGATGGGTTAGCACAGTACCACATTCTTGGCAAGGTAAGATGACATCAAGTAGCTTAAATTCCATATAATCTTCTCTGAGTCTAAAGAGAACTAATTGTAAGCAGAGGATAGATAAAGGATAATATATCTTGCTCCCAATCACCCTTAGATCACATGGTAGTTGGTGGCATTGTCATTAAAACATCACTTAACATAAAGTTGTACTATACACAGTATTATAATATGTTGTCATAATTCCAGTATGATTATAAATTGAACTAAATAGACTGGAAATCATTTTCACCATATCTTCAGATAGACTGTACCTACAGTAATTTGTGGTTTGCTAGGTGAACATGTTTAGTACAAATAAAAATTATTCTAAAATTTATCTAAGTAAGTTGATATGGTAATCATGCATGCAGCTCATAGAAGGTAGAGGCAGAAAGATCACAAGTTCAAGTCTAGCCTCAGTTAAATACCAAGTTTGAGGCTAGCCTAGGCTAGCTATATAAGGCCTCATCCCAAAAACAATAAAAGAACAAATTATCCAAACAGATCCCATATTTTCCAGAGTAGAAAGATATACTTTGCCCTGTGATTGTTACACATAAATTGTTTTGTTTTGTTTTGTTTTGTTTGTTTTTCGAGACAGGGTTTCTCTGTGTAGCTTTGACGCCTTTCCTGGAACTCACTTGGTAGCCCAGGCTGGCCTCGAACTCACAGAGATCCACCTGCCTCTGCCTCCCAAGTGCTGGGATTAAAGGCGTGCGCCACCACCACCTGGCCTACACATGCACTTTTTATCCAAACTGATCTTGTCAAGCACTCCCATCAAGTCCCCAGTCAACTGCTGGCACTTCTTAGAATACTAACATGCCACACCTCTACATCTTTGTGCCTAATAAATCTTGACTACTCCTTCACAAGAAGTCAAATACCCAGAGGCCTGCTCTAATGTCTCCCAATTATGTACTTTTATCACTCAACATACAAAACCCCAATTAGCAAGACCAATGTAATCAATACCTGGAAATCCTTTTAAGAGACCACAAACTTAATGAGAACTCTAAAGGGATCGTCTAAATAGTCTTCAAATTTCAACCAAAATTAATATGTTTTTGGCTATCACCCTAGGTAATATATAATCATACAAATTGGTCAGTTTACCTACCAATTCACCATATCCTCCAAAATGTAAAAAGACTTCAACCAATCCCGTTGTCTGATATACATGCTGTTTCTTTTGCTATGTGCTTATTCAATGACATGTGCTGTGTTTGCTATAAGCCAGATCCAGAGCACAGAAAATTCGTATCTATCCCAGGACATTGTGCTATTTCTACATGTCTTATGGTTTCTACTGCTGTGATAAACACCATGACCAAAAGCAACTTGGGAAAGAAAGAATTTAATTCAGCTTACAATTGTACTCTATCTCTGAGGAAAGTCAAGGTAGAAAACTCAGGGCAGGAACCTGGAAGGCAGGAACTGAAGCAGAGGCCATGGAGGAGGGCCTTATTGTGCTTATTGCCTTGCTGCGCATGGCGCCCTCAGTCTGCTTTCTTATACCACCCAGGACCACCTGCCAAGGGGTGGCACCACCCAGTAACCTGAACCCTCTCACATCAATCCTTAACCAAGAAAATGTCCTGAAGATCTGCCTAGAGGTCAATGAGATAGAGGAATTTTCTCAACTTAATTCCCACTTCCCAGATCTATCTAGATTTGTGTCATGTTGACAAAAACCCACCAGCACACTACATGTGTATTTCAAGAAGTCTACATGTAAGTGCAATGGACCTTCCGCAGACAGACGGCCTTGACCTTATGCTCGGTCTCAGCACTGCCTCAGCTTTTCATTGGTTCTCTTAGTTCTCCTCCTGAGACTACTCTGGTCATCATAAACAAATTCATGTCATGGTAGCGTTAATTCATCTGTTCTCACAGAATATGGGAAAGTAACCTCAAACTATCTCTATCCTGGCAATCTACAAGTAACGTATCTTTAAATGCTGAGACCACTGACTTTAGCAAAACACCAAGAACAAAGGGAAGAAGAGGGGGACCCAAAGGCATCCACCGTATGGGCTACATAAAATCTAGTTTCCCTTCCCAACTTGACCATTTCTCCCGGATATCTAAAATGATTATGAACTGACAATCTCCTCTATTTTTTTATGTCCTCTCTGAGGATACCTAAGCTGTCTTTTGATTACAATGCCCAATAATAAATAACGCTTCAAATTCTGGCTGAAATAACTCCCTTGTCTCTCCAATGTATTATTTTCATTCATAAACACATAGACTATTCTTTTATGAGTTTTGTTTATGTGATAGAGTCTCTTGTGGCCCAGGATGACCAATCATCCCGTTTCAACCTCCCAAATGCTGAGATTACAGGAGTGTGCACCACCACACTCTATTCTATAAAGTCTTAAAAGATAAAAGCAAAACAAAACCACCAGTCTGCAGGGTAACTCTTCCAGGGAAGATGCAGTGTTATGCAGCAATTTCCTCCAAGATTGAGATATTTCATCTCCCAGGAAAGTGCTTTAAAACAGAATTCAAAATCTCAATTACTCTTCCCTGAACCTAGAAGATAGGTTTCAGGAAGTCTTTGAAACTGGCCAGATTCACTAGGCCTCTCCCTCCCAAGAGTAAACAAGACCCCCCCACCCAGAGTCACTCTCAGAAAAGCCAAACTGTAAAGAAGATTCTTAGATAAGCCCAGCTTCCTGGAAGGAGAAGGGACCAGCAGAGCTGCCTGGAAGAGATTTAGAGCAACTACGCCACCTGACCTGGAAAAGACACAACCCAACCCATTGAATTGCCCTCAGGCTGTGCAGTGTGCTCCAGGTTCCCAGGTTTGAGAGCTGTCACCCATGCTGGGGTGGGCTTTGGTGAAGCAATTGTCACTGAGTCATTTCTGCTCCTTGAAGTAACCCCTCACCCATATTCCTGTAATTAACCCCAGTAAGACTCACTGGGTCACCAAGCTAGTGGTAATTGTACTTAGGTCTGTCAAGGGCTTCCTATCTGGGGAAAGTGTGTTGCATCTCCCTAGGGTAAGTCTTGCTACACAACACAGCCCCAACAAACAGTTTGTCCCTAAAGTCTTTCCCACTACATGAGTTCTGCTTTTCAGAATGTCTGGTACATATGTATCTTATACACACAAAAATGAGTAACAAATATTATACTAAACAATTCAAGGTGGAATACTTACCCAGTGAGCTTTTGTAATTCTTCTGCACTTTCTATGTACTTCCTTCAACAGTGCCCGGCACACAGTCACAAATATCTCACTGAGTTAACAGTCTTTACTACTCCACTCTAATGACCATTAGCAGATGGAAGTAAAAGCCATCCAGTCTCATGACCATAAAACTACAGAAAGATTGCATTGCACATCTAAACTTTGGTCTGTAACAACATCAATGAATGCTGGTGTTCCATAGTTGGTCATCTTTTATTTGCTGGAATGAATTACTAGAGAGAAAGAGAATGGTTCTCAAGCACAGAAAGTTCAACATTTAATTATTAGGCTGGAAAGCATTGTTATTTGCTTGGTCAGTTGCCCAAAGTGGTAACAGGATGAGAATTTACCTGTCAATGGTTCCCAAACTGTAGTGGGGTTTTACTCACGGTATTCAAACCACATTTTGTGAGGACTGCAAATGTAGCCTGGTTGTAGAATTTGCCTAGCATTTGGGAAGCCCTGATCTCAATCTCTAGCACCAAACAAATGGAGGACTAGAGGTAATGAGTCTTGAGGCCAACCAGAGCAACACAACAAGACCAAAACAAAGAGACAAAAGAACCCTGCAAATGCCCATTTGTACATACAATGTTATCCTACATTGCAGAATGACATCAAGGGAAGTCACTGTGAAGAAATGAGGCAAAGTCATGAAAGCAGGGCCCTAATCCAAGGAAAGTGGTAAGCACATGAGAATTAAAAGCACCGTAGACTCATCTCTCTCCTTTCATGAACAGAGAAAACGTCCTGTGAAAACAAAGCCAAAGCAGCTGTCTGTTAACTTAAGAGGACTTGCAGATTCTTGTTTGCATTATTATCTTGAATTTCTTGCCTTCAAAGTAACGAAAAAATTAATTTCTGTTGGTTTAGCAACCAGTCTGTTGTATTTTGCCATTGCTGGCTCAGCAAATTCTCCTCCCACCCTCTCTCTCTCTCTCTCTCTCTCTCTCTCTCTCTCTCACACACACACACACACACACACACACACACACACACACACAGAAACTTCATGTCCAAGTAATCTCAGTGATATTCTACTATTGACAATTTTTTACATTGACAACTTTCTTTTAAATAATTTAACTTTATTTTATGTGCATTGGTGTGCAGGCAGCAGATCCCCTGGAACTGGAGTTACAGACAATTATAAGCTGCTATGTGGGTGCTGGGAATAGATCCCAGGTCCTCTGGAAGAAGAGCCAATGTTCTTAACCACTGAGCCATCTCTCCAGCCCTAAACTGACGACTTTTAAAAGGGTTTACTCTTTTGAAAATTCTGTGTACAGTGTGTCTGGGTTTATATATACATATGCAAGTGCCCTCAGAGTCAGAGGCATCTGCTCCCTTGAGACTGGCGTCACACAAAGCTGAGCCATCTGACACTGTGCAAGAAAGTCAACTAGGGACATGGAGGTGAGCACACTGCTCTCCTAAGCGCCCGCTCAGCCATCAATCCTCCTGTGCTATCCTGACAATTTTTGAGGGGATCCCAAATGATCCTTACACTGATAAGACCCACTTAGCTGGGAGGGGGTGGTGCATGCCTTTAATCTCAGCACTTAGGAGGTAGAGGCAGATAGATTTCTGTTGAGTTTGAGGACAGCCTGGTCTACAGAGTGAGTTTTAGGACAATGAGAACTACACAGAGAGACCGTGCCTCAAAAACTGAAACAAGAAAGAAAGGAGGAAGGAAGGAAGGAAGGAAGGAAGGAAGGAAGGAAGGAAGGAAGGAAAGAAGGAAGGAGAAGAACCACCACTAATCTAGGATGGGTATAGTGCATAAATTTAATCCCAGCACCCAAAAGGCAGAGGTAGATTAGCCTGCTCTACACAGCAATTTTTAGGCCAGCTAAGGCTATACAATAAAACCTTGTCTCTGGGGTAATAAAAATTGATTTTAAAATAATTTAATGACACCATGTGAATCTATGTATGCTGCTGAGAAGAATTTGAAGATTCAGCCCAAGCTGAAAAATCAAAAAAGGTACCAAGATTGCAAACATTTTCTACTAGTTGCTTCTGCCTACTTCTTTTAAAATCTGGAGATTCTATGTCACCTACATAACTTTTTGGTATTCTATGTACATTTAAGTTTTGATTAACAAGATACACATTAATTTAAAAGGCAAATAGAAGAATGAATAGGGCCTTTGAGAGGCAGAGTAGTAAAGGCACTTACTGCCAAACCAGACCATCAGAATCCAATTCCTTAGATCCAAATGGTGAAGAGAGGGAAGAGACTCCCTAGGCTGTGCTCTGGCCCTCAACGGCAGCACAGCTGAGGGCAGCACAGCGTCCAGGAACCACTTCCTACCCCACACAAAGGAGAGGCAGAAGAGTACACACCTACCAAGTCAGTAAGAGCACCTGTGTTCTATGGAAAATGGAGCTCTAATTAAAGAACACTATTCTAATTCCCTTTCAGTTTCCCTTTACAACAGAAGTATGAGCCCATCACATCCCTGGAGTTATGTTCTCTCCTTTCCACCCAGCAGATTCTAGGAAATCCAATTCAAGCCACGGAATCAAAGAGCCCCACTGAGCAAGCTCAAAGGCCTATCATATATTTTGGGAACAGATTTATGAGCTCACTACATTATAATACTTTTAAGTACCTTAAAAGGAGATGTTAGCTAGTAATGTTGGCACATACCTGTAGCCTCAACACTTGGGAGGTGGAGGCAGGAGGATCAGGAGTTCAAGTCCAGCCTCAGTTACATAGTGAGTTTAATTAAGACTACCCTTGTTTACATGAGGCCATTTCTTAAAATGAGTTAAGAAAAAAAGCTTATTCAGTATCTTTGGAGCCCCTTCCATGCTCCAGAATATTTTCTCATGTTTCCTTAATAAATCTACATTTGATCTGTTTAATTTAAAAAAGAAAAAGGGGCTGGAGAGGTGGCTCAGAGGTTAAGAGCACTGGCTGTTCTTCCAGAGGTCTTGAGTTCAATTCCCAGCAAACACATGGTGGCTCACAACCATCTGTAATGAGATCTGGAGCCCTCTTTTGGCCTGCAGGCATACATGCCTTGTACATAATAAATAAATAAATCCTTTTTTTTTGGTTTTTTGAGACAGGGTTTCTCTGTAGCTTTGGAGCCTGTCCTGGAACTCACTTTGTAGACCAGGCTGGCCTCGAACTCACAGAGATCCACCTGCCTCTGCCTCCCGAGTGCTGGGATTACAGGCATGCACCACCACCGCCTGGCAATAAATAAATCTTTTTAAAAAAATTGGGGATTTAGCTCAGTGGTAGAGCGCTTGCCTAGCAAGCGCAAGGCCTTGGGTTCGGTCCTCAGCTCTGGGAAAAAAAAAAAAAAAGAAGACAGAAAATAAAAGGAAGAAAAAGAAAAATGGCTTATTGAATTATATACCTTTATATACAAACTTAAAATGGAAATACAATTTTTATATATATATATATATATATATATATATATATATATATATATATATAATTTTTTTCTTTACTGTGAATGTCACTGTCACCATCCCAGCACTGGGAGGGCACACAGCTTTAACCCCTGTGTGCGGAGGGAAGAGAAACACACTGTTAAAACTGTCATACCTGGTAAAGTCTGGTGGAACAGGTGTGGTAACAAAGGATGCCATGGGTTTTCGGTGAACTTGCTGAAACATCATTAAGATCTCTGAGCTCTTAGATATCAGCTCACTCTTACTGCAAGACCGCAGCTGTGTGAGGAAAAAAGAGTATCTCAACCAACAAAAATATTGTTCAATGGCACTTCAAAATTTTTAATGAAAAGGGCCAGGTGTGGTAGCCCACACCTTTAATCCCAGAATTTGGGATACGGAAGCAGGATTTGAGTTTTATACCAGACTAGTCCACACAGCAGTTCCAGGCCAGTCTGGTCTACACATCAAGATCCAGGTCAGTCAGGGCTACATAGTGAAATCTTGCCTCAAAATAAATAAAAGAATTTTCATTAAGAAAAATTGAAGCCAGGTATGGATGGTGGTGCATACTTTAATCTTGTTGCTTGGAAGGCAGACAAGCAGATCTTTGTGAGTTCAAGGCTAGCCTAGTCTACATAGTCAGTTTCAGAGCAGCCAGGCAACTAATAACTGTTGAGAAGAATTAGCCTCTCCAAGGGATGAGCCCGTAAACCACTGTCCAATACAGAGTTTAGCCCTGAAGTCATACATACAAAACAAAAACGTACTCGCATGCACACACGCACTGCACATACACGGCAATAGAAATGAAAAAGGAGTTACCAATATGGGGAAAGCTTGGGAGGAGAAGGGATGAAACATGGGAGGTGTTAGAAGCAGCAAAGGAAAAGGGCTAATAATTTAATATATACATACAGAGAGATCTGCCTGCCTCTGCCACCCAAGTGCTGAAATTAAAGGTGTGTACCACCACTGCCTAGCTTTTTTTTAAATTAATTATATTTTATTTAAAGTGTATTAAAATAATATTTAAAAACTGGATAATTACAAAGCTAATTGTACTGATATATTGTGTACCCTCATAAAGCTTGCCTAAGGATCAGAGGACAGAGCTAGCCACTAGATTAGACATAAAGGTCAGGCAGTGGTGACACACACCCTTAATCCTATCACTCAGGAGACAGAGATCCATCTGAATCTCTGAGTACAAGGCTACACTGAAAACAGAGCCAGGCAGTGGTGGCACACACTTTTAATCCCAGGAAGTGATATCTGGGCAGAGAAAGTTACATAAGGCATGAGGAAACAGGAACTCGCTTTCTTTAGACTGAGGATTTTCGTAGAAGTAAGAACTAATGGCTGGCTGCTCTGCTTCTCTGATCTTTCAGCTTTCACCCTGATATCTGACTCTGGATCTTTTACTAAAAGACCATCTAAGATTCAAACAACATCAAGTTGGTTATTTAGTGAAATTGGGCTGGAAAGATGGCTCAGAGATTAAGAGCACTGGCTAGTCTTTCAGAGGTGCAGAGTTCAATTCCCAGCAACTGCACAGTGGCTCACAACCATCTGTAATGAGAACTGGTGCCCTGTTCTGGTAGGCAGGTATATATGCAGGCAGAACACAGTATACATAGTAAATAATAAATTTTTTTAAAAAAGATTTATTAAGAAAAAAAAAGAAAAAGAAAAAATGAAATTAAGACTAAAATAAGTCAGGCATTGGTGGTGCAGGCCTTTAATCCCAGCACTTAGGAGGCAGAGGCAGGTGGATCTCTGTGCAGCCTGGTCTACAAAGCAGGTTCCCCCAGGACAGCCAGTACTATTACATAGAGAAACCCTGCCTCAAAAATCTACAAAAGAGAAAATAACTTTCAAGAGTAGGAATGTAACGGGGCTGGTAATAGCCTAGCATGCAAGGAGCCCTAGGTTCACCCCAACTGAGCCTGTTAGCACATTTGCAATGCCAACATTTGGGAGGCGGAAGATTAGAAATTCAAGGACATTCTTCAGTTACATGACGAAATTAAGGTTAACCGATGCTTACATGAAACTCTATCTCAAAAAATCTTTTTAAAAATTTAAAAACAGGGACTGGAGAGACTGTTCTGCAGTTAAAGCAGTTAAGATCATTTATCACTGTTGCAGAAGACCCAGGTTTAGTTTCCAGCACCTACAAGATGGTTCACAAATTTCTAATACTCCAGTTACAGGGGATCTCACATTCTCTTCTGGCCTCCTTGAGCACCAGGCACACGTGTGGTACATACATAAGCAGAAATTCTCACATACATATTTAAGTTTCAAAGCAGGTTTGAAAAATTAAGAAACTTTAGAGAATCTAGGTTTACTTGCATTTTAATAATTAAATCATTAAATTTATAGGATTTTAATCAACTTTTCCCTATTTTAGGGTTAAATTAAAAAAATAAGCAACTTCAAATATATTTTCACACTGATACAGTTAAACTACTTTATATAGCATACATTATATATTAATGAACAGGTAGATACTCCTTTAACAACAAGCATTTCTAATAATAATAATTATATATGGCCACTAGAAATGCTGATATCATACACATATCTCATACACACAATCCTATCGGTTCCTGAAATATTAAGTCAGAGATAAAGAATGAGAAATTCTTTTTGGTTTTGTGGCTGGAGAGATAGCTCAGCAGTTAAAAGCACCTGCTTATGTTGCAGAGACCTGGGTTTGATTCCCAGCACCCACATGGTGACTCACAACAGCTTTTATCTTCAAGTCCAAGGGATTCTACCTCTTCTTCTGGCCTCTCAAGCACCAGACATGCATGTTGTGCACATACATACATGCAGGCACTCAGACAGACATACCATATAAAATAAATCCTTTATAAAAAAAAAGGGAATGAGAAATCTATTGTAGTAAAATGTGCATGGCAGTATAGTGATATTTTATTTGTATTGAAATGTGATTTTATTTGTATGTTAATAAAGTTGCCTTGAGGTCAGAGCAGGCCAGAGCACAAGCTGGGGGGTGGTGGTGCATGCCTTTAATCCCAGCACTTGGGAGGCAGAGCTAGGTAGATCTCTGTGTGTTCAAGGACACAGCCCCCATGGCAGACACTCGCCTTTAATCTCAATACCAACCATAGAAGACCTGGAGTTCTGTACAAACAGGCAGTGATGAGGAGGTCATGTGGCTGGGTTTACAACCAATGAGAAAACAGAACAGAAAGTCTATAAATAGACAGGACACACAGAAGTAGCTCTCTTGCGGAGAAGAAGGACAGCAGAAGCAGTGAAGGGTAAGGTTTTCCGCTCTTGCTCTGACCTCGTGGTTTTTAACTCTGCAATCCGTTCTGTGTTTCTTATTTAACAAGACGGTTACATCTACATTTGGTGCCCAACGTGGCAAGAATTCATTAAAAAACCGCTTGCCTTGGCAGTGGGTCCAGCTTCCCGCCTGGGCGGGCCCAGCTCCCGAGCCCCGGCCTAACCCCGGCCTAACCTGGGCCTAGTTCAGCTTAGTACCCAGGCCCAACCTACCTTAGCTATGGGCGGTTACAGCCGCAGCTGGAGTTACTTGCTTAAAAAGCCGGTGCTACGAACAACTCAGGCCTGCGGGAGCTACCGCTAATTGCAGGAGCTACACGCAACTGCAGATAGGCTGCTTTTGGCTGAAACGCCAGCGCACGTGATCGGTCGGAGCTTAAGGAAGCCAGAGCCCAGGCTCGACTCGGCTCAAACGGGAACACTGAAGCAGTTGGATTCAAGCTTTTAGCCAGAACGTGGCTACGCTTTCTTGCTGCTCTCTCTCTCTCTATGGATTCCCACCTCGGACGCTAGGTAGCTGTTTTGAAATTCCCTTGGATTTCTACTGTCCTATGCAGAATTCGTAAGTCATTTATATCAGATATTTTAAAGGAAACTATTTAAAAGAGATTTTTTTCCACATTAAAAAAAATGGGTTTTATGTGTACATTGGAAGAAAATTGGGCTTTGTTTGAAATTTTAGGCAGTCTGATAATGGAACAACTATATGAGAAGATTAATGTTGATCAAATTATGTACATTATTAATCTTCTTATCCTTATTTTACTATTTAAAAACATAGTCAATTTAAGTGCCAGGATAAAAATTTTAGAAAAACCTGTCAAACCTGTTAAAATGAATTACAGAGAAATTCAGATTCAGACAGAAGAAATTAACAGTGAAGTTGTTTCAGGATTGGATTATAAGGTTACAGAAAGAAAGCCTGTTTTCACACAATCACCCTTAATTTATCTGGTAACCATACAACAGCAACCTGGTCAAGTGAATACACAAAATATTTGGACTCCAGTTGAAGGTTTAAGGAAGCAATAGTATCTTATGGCATGCATTCTCCATATGTAAAGCAAATGTTAAACTCCTGGTCAAATTATAATAGGATTATATCACAGGACTGGCGGGAGCTGGCACAGGCTGTTCTGGAACCCGGACAGCAGCTCCAGTGGCAAATGTGGTTCAAAGAGGAAGCTAAAAACATAGCAAAACAATGTAGGGATAGAGGTATACAAATCTTCCAGGATCAGCTTGTTGGAGAAGGCCAATATGTTGCAGTACAAACACAATGTTTATATGATATCCAAACTATAATTCTATGTCGAATGGCAACCTTGAATGCAAGGGACAGAGTTGAGGAACCAGGAAAGAAAACTGAGTCATTTACAAAGGTTATACAGGGCCCAAAAGAATCTTTCACAGATTTCTTACAAAGACTGACTTCAGCAGTAAAGAGAATGGTCCCAAATTCAGAAGTTAGCCAGATAATAATTGAATCTTGGCTTTTGAGAACACAAATGCAGCATGCAAGAGAATAATCAGGCCGTTAAAGGCAAGATCTGCACCCTTGGAAGATTGGATTAGAGACACGGTTAATGTTGAGGCTCATGATCATGATAATATGTGGGTAAGCAATTTCAAGAGGTTTGAGAAATGTCAGATGTTTTGGATGTGGAAAGCAAGGACATTTGAAAAGGGACTGTAAACAGGGCACTTCTAGAAACAATGTTTCTTCAAGGAACAATGGCAACAGAATGCCCCTTCCTTCTGGAGTATGTAGAAGGTGTGGTAAGGGAAGACACTGGACCAATGAATGTAGATCAACAAGGGACAGACAAGGTAATACTTTGCCTCAGTCTTCGGGAAACTCCCAGAGGGGCCTCAGGCAGGCCCCTACAGTGAATCCAGTTCACACCTTTCCTGCAATCATAGAGGAGACCCCTACTAAGAGCAGTTAAATAACCAAATGCCTATTGGAATAAACCAGGCTACTCAGAGTAACGGAACAACTGAGACAGAGAGAACAGAAAATTCAGGAGAAACCATAAAGAAAATTTTTTGGCAAACTTCTATAAATGAACAAAGACCAAAATTAACAATAAAAATAAATGGTGTTTTGTTGTCTGGTCTGGTAGACACAGGTGCTGATGTGACTATAATTGCACCAGAATTTTGGCATCCATCTTGGCCTCTTCAGGAGGTAAATGTTCAACTGTTAGGAATTGGAACATTATCTCAAGTGAAACAGAGTGCAAGATGGCTCGAATGTATAGGCCCAGAAGGACAGAGAGGCAGATTAAAACCATATGTGGCTAACATAGCTATGAACCTGTGGAGTGGAGACCTGTTACAACAATGGAATATTCAGATTAACATCCCTCCAACCTCAGAAATAAATCATAAACTAGCACATGTCTCTGGGAGAAATATTAGAAGGTATTATTCTAATGAGTGGTCACCAGCCATCCATATTATACAAGAACAGGGCACAAAAACTGATGATCTTCCAAAGACACCAACAGCTCTACCTTTAAAATGGTTAACAGACAAGCCTGTATGGGTTCATCAATGGCCTTTAACAACAGAGAAACTCCAGGCTTTAGAAGAGCTGGTAGAAGAACAGTTAAATGCTCAGCATATTGAAGAATCTACTAGCCCATGGAATTCTCCTGTATTTGTTATTAAAAAGAAATCTGGTAAATGGAGAATGGTAACAGACCTTAGAGCAATTAACAAAGTAATTCAGCCAATGGGCTCTCTACAATCTGGAATTCCTTTGCCTACTCTGTTACCTAAAGGATGGCCTCTCATAGTTATCGATTTAAAAGACTGTTTCTTTTCAATACCCCTACAAGAAAAAGACAGAGAAAGATTTGCTTTCATGGTGCCTACTTAACAATAATTCTCAACCGGTTAGAAGATTTCAATGGAGAGTCCTCCCACAGGGAATGTTGAATAGTCCAACCCTGTGCCAATATTTTGTACAACAGCCCTTGGAAGTGATACGTAAAAAATTTCCTAAATCTATAATTTATCATTATATGGATGGTATTTTACTAGCTGACTCAAATGCAGATACTTTAGAAAAAATGTTTGAAGAAGTAAAGAAAATATTGCCTTGCTGGGGATTACAAATTGCTCCTGAAAAGCTACAAAGAGATTCTATTAATAATTTAGGATATAAAATAGAGCTACAAAAAATTAGACCTCAAAAAGTGCAAATTAGGAGAGATCACCTACAGACTCTTAATGACTTTCAAAGATTATTTGGGGACATTTCTCATCTACGAACTATTGTTGGGGTAAAAAATGATGAACTGAATAATTTGTTCAAAACCTTAGAAGGTGACAAGGACTTAAATAGTCCAAGAGAATTATCACCTGAAGCTGAGAAAGAATTGGCCTTGGTAGAGAAAAAAGTACATGAAGGACATGTGGATCGTATTGATCCAAAGCTGGATTGCATTTTGGTTATTTTACCTTCTAGGCATTCTCCTACAGGAGTATTAATGCAGAGAGAAGATATTATATTGGAATGGATATTTTTACCAAATAAACCAAATAAAAAATTAAAAACTTATGTGGAAAAAAATCTCTGACTTAACTTTGAAAGGAAAATTGAGACTTCGTCAATTAGGAATAGACCCAGCAGAAATTGTTGTACCTTTAACTAAAGAGGACATTGAAAAATTATGGACAGAAAGTGAACCTTGGCAAAGAGCTTGCAATAATTTTTTGGGAGAAATTAACAGCAAATATCCTAAAAGCAATAGAATTGATCTTATAAAGAGAGCTGATTGGATCTTGCCTCGAATTGTATGTGAAAAACCCATATCTGGAGTTCGGACATTTTATACAGATGCCAACAAACAAGGAAAGGCAGGTTACAAATCAGAAAATTTAAGTAAAGTGGTTCAAAGTCCTTATAATTCAGTTCAAAAATCAGAATTGTATGCTATTCTGTTGGTATTAATGGATTTTTCAGAACCTCTCAACATAATTACTGACTCTCAGTATGCAGGATAGAGTGGTATTACATATTGAGACTGCAGAATTTATCCCTGATGCTTCAGAATTAACTTCACTATTTATTCAATTACAAGATACAATCAGGGAAAGGAGTCATCCTTTATATATAACTCACATCCGATCCCATACTGGTCTGCCAGGCCCTCTAGCACAAGGTAATGATGAGATTGATAAATTATTGATAGGAAATGTGCTGGAGGCCTCAGAATTTCATAAGAAACATCATGTCAATAGTAAAGGTTTGAAAAAGGATTTTTCCATAACCTGGCAACAAGCCAAGGAAATTGTAAAGAAATGTCCTACTTGTTCCTTCTATAATCAGACACCATTACCAGTAGGATGTAACCCAAAGGGTACTCAGAGGAATGAAATCTGGCAGATAGATGTGTTTCACTTTGCGGAATTTGGAAAATTGAAATATGTACACCATACTATCAATACTTATTCAGGATTTCAATGGGCGACTGCTTTGAGTTCTGAAAAAGCTGATTCTGTAATCACTCATTTGCTAGAAGTTATGGCCATCATGGGTATACCTGCACAAATTAAAACTGACAATGCTCCAGCATATGTCTCTATTAAAATGAAACAGTTTTTTGCTTATTATGATATAAAGCATATTACAGGTATACCACATAATCCTACAGGCCAAGCAGTTATAGAAAGATCCAACAGAACTCTAAAGGACATGATAAATAAACAGAAAGGGGTAACAAAAACCCCCAGAATAGACTGCACAATGCTCTATTAACTTTGAATTTTCTCAGTGCTAATGAGAAAGGAACAACAGCTGCAGAGAGACATTGGTTAATAGAAAAAACTACAGAATTAAATCAGCCTATATACTTCAAGGATGTGCTGACCTCAGAATGGAAACCAGGGTATGTGTTACATTGGGGACAAGGTTTTGCTTTTGTTTCTGCAGGAGAAGATAAGCTGTGGGTACCATCAAAACTGATAAAGGTTCGATTTGAACAAGAGAGACCTCTTAATTAGAGGAGGTGATAGTTCATCAACCAACATGACCATCCAGTTTAAACTCACTTATACCATTAATACATGCCTTTTCATTTAATCAGATGTACCTTGCCAAAAGGGGACCTCCCCAAAATTAGTCTTGGGGAAGGGTTTTTGTTTTTGTCTTTTAGGAGAATGAAGGCTAAGGAATCTGAAGAACATTGGACAAATGAGACAACTGAAGAAAAAGGACAAATCATCTGTCCCAGGAAAAAGAGTAAAATGGCCTATTGGTATATCATCTACAAAATTTCACAAATCTTCCTAAATGTTTGTTTCTGCTCTTCTCTAAAAAATTAATACTATTGGTCTTCTTGTAGACCCAGTTCAATTAAAGTTTAAAGCTGACTTTGGAGTTGGAGAATGGCTCTCTCCTGCTTTAAACTCAAGCATGTTGTTAAAAGGAAAATGAAAACTCCCTGTATCATACCAGAAGAAAGAGCCAACTTCTGACATGGGACAGGAGAAAAACCAAATTACTTAAGGGACTATTCTATTACTAATCTCAATTCTTTGATTCTATTCTGATTCTTTAAACTTTTCTTAAAGTATGAATTTTATATCAAAATTTACAAGATATATATATATAATATTAAACTTTGTTAAGATAATAATGGTCACATAGAATACTAATTAATTTGAGAAAAGGCTTCGATTAGCTGCCTATACATGTCTTTGTGTTCGAGTCTCTTTTCAGTTTTCTGCAGGAAATCACGGCCAGGCCTAACATCAACTGAAATCTCCAGGAAGAAGATGGGGCTCCACAACGACAATTCCACGTAGAAAATAATATCACTAAGTTGACAAACATCATCTACAGATCAGCTTTGGACTACAAAGTGCTTAGAGCAATTCTGAGATGGCTAACTGAGATGATCCAGTTTCAAAGACTACTTGAATAAGAACTTGAGATAAACCCTGAACTTTGGCATTATGGATAACAAAGAATATAGTTACCTTTCCTAGAATTTGTCAATTAACCCAAAATTTTTCTTTTCAGAATAAAGATATCTTCGCCCATACCCAGCAGGAAGCAATTTTAAGAATGCGACGCCCACATTCCCAAAGGGGTGGTGTGGGGTGGGTAGTTTTTTGGTCTTTTGGTCTTTTTATGGGTATTGGGTCTGGGATAGTTTTCATTGTTTAGGAGGGTTGGTTACAAGTTGTTGTTAAGGGTTAGGAAAAGGGCTAGGCAAAAGGTGCTCGTTTAAAAAAAAAAAAGAAAAGAAAAAGACAATCACTAGTTTTAAATACTTTACACTGGATTGGATTGTTTTATATTGTATACAAATTATTATTATTAAGATTGATATTGTTAGAATATACCATACACATATTTCTAATCTTGCTCGAGATATTGTATTTATACCATTCATTTAACAATGTAATGCAATTTGCTAATCTTTGAATGTTAGTATTACCAACTATTAGGATATATAGAAATGAAAGTTAGTGGTTAGACGTTACAATTAAACTTGTAGTCATATTAGGTATGTTTTCAAGATCAAACAGATATATTTTAGATAGACAGGTCATCTTCAAACCCTTCAGAGATCTACAGAATATGGCATTTAAAATGTTTTAATAACTTAGGAATTTTTCTTTTTTGCTATGACTATGAGACATGTCCGCTCCTGGCGGTACCAATCTACTTCAGAGAAAATATGAACATTGAAGAAACTGCATATGGAGTTAACTTTCATTGTGGCAAAAGTTAGCCACTGGACAACAAAGTATCCTCAAATCAACTGCTGACAAACAGGACAGACAGGACACGAAACCAAGGACTACCAATTCTTGCCAAAACAAGAGTGGTTGTGGCTTTAACAAAAGGCATCTTCTGAAGCCAGGACAATGGCACCAGCCCTGAAGTGAGTGGCCTTTGCAATCTGTAAAAGGTACCGTGCCCTTTTCTTCGAAGGCAGCTGAACAGGGAGTGGGCCAACGGCTTCTGATGTGCAATGGAACAGCGGATGAAACAGTTATTCTTGAAGAATAACTAAGCTCACCCTTCTCAAAAGTAGACTGGCATTTAATAGAGGGATGTGGAGAAGAACAGGATGCCGAGATGAAGCTACATATACACAGCCAAGAAAAATGGACAGCTGAATTGAAGAAAAAACATCAATAATTTCCAGAATTTAAAATCCTGAATCATGACATGACACTAATGGAATTCAGGTGTTTCTGGTACATGGAATGCTCTCACCAAATGTGAGGTCAAACTGTTGACCTTGTACACATCCTAGTTCACAAATGAGTCTGTCAGATACGCTAAGCCTATAGGCTGAAGATGATGCCCCAACACTGCAGAGAAACCTCAGGTGACTGTCCAGGCAGCTGGCTGTTTCTGTCAACTCACATTTTTTTTTGGAAGCTGCTTGCATGCACTTCCTGTTTTTATTTTTTATTAGGTAGTATTATTTCCTTCTTGGGTCTCTGAGGGAGTTGAAGATCAGTTAGTTATAATTATCTTTGTTAAGGATTTCAGAAAAACTCACTAAGAGCTGTAAATGTATAAATTTGAAAGACGTTCTAAGACAGTTCCGTTAGCAATATAAGTTAGGATAGAAAGTGAATCAGGTACATTTTGGACTTACCAATATAGGATAGATGATGGAATTATTTTCTCTGAATTTGTCAAATGCAAGTGGACTAGACATTGTTTAGGTATTTATTGTTTGTATATATGGTATATATAGTTATTGTACTTTTGTATATAGTTTTTCTTATATTAGTTATAACTTTTTCCTTTTGTTCTTTTTATTAAAATAGAAAGGGAGAAATAATGATATTTTATTTTTATTGAAATGTGATTATGTGATTTTATTTGTATGTTAATAAAGCTGCCTTGAGGTCAGAGCAGGCCAGAGAAGAAGTTGGGCAGTAGTGGTGCATGCCTTTAATCCCAGCACTTGGGAGGCAAAGCCAGGCGATCTCTGTGTGTTCAAGGACACAGCCAGCATGGCGACACACACCTTTAATCTCAATACCAACCATAGAAGACCTGGAGGTCTGTACAAACAGGCAGTGATGAGGAGGTCATGTGGCTGGGTTTACAACCAATGAGAAAACAGAACAGAAAGGAAAAGAAATCTCCAATAAAGAGAACCTTAGGAGGTAGCTGCATAACAGGCACACAGGAAAACACAAGCATTTCTAGGCCAGTGAGGTGGCTCACTAGTAAAAGTGCTTACCACTGTGACACAGGTTCAACTATCAGAACCAATGGTGGAAGAGCTTTGAGTCCCAAAAGCTGTACTCTGACCTGCATTTCTGTGCACATTGGCAAGTTTATGCCAGCATTCAAACATACACCAATCTCACACACACACACACACACACACACACACACACACACACACACACACACACCTTTAAAACATAAGCATTCCAAAAAACAAATTCAAGACAAGTGAATGTATCAGATATTTATGAGATGAAGTTTAATGTATTCTATTATGTTAATTAACTGCCCCCAATAAATTTGATGAGTTTTGCTAGAGTTTTCCTGCCTGGACCACAGTCAGGACAAATCTTTCTCACCTGCCAGTCCCACAGCCACTCGGATCCAACCAAGTAAACACCCAGAGACTTATATTACTTATAAACTGTATGGCCATGACAGGCTTCTTGTTATCTAGTTCTTACATCTTAAATTAACCCATTTCTATTAATCTATAAATTGCTATGTGGCTCATGGCTTACTGGTATCTTAACATCTTCTCATGGCGGTGGCTGGCAGCGACTCTCTGCCTCAGCCTTCCACTTCCCAGAATTCTCCTCTCTCCTTGTCCCGCCTATACTTCCTGCCTGGCTACTGGCCACTCAGTGTTTTATTTATTAACCAATCAGAGCAACATATTTAACATACTGAACATCCCACAGTAGATGAGGAAAGAGTTTTTTCCATTTTGTTTACTGTTATATCCCAAACATCTAAAATGGGGCTGGAGAGTTGGCTAAGCAGTGTAAACTGTTCTTCCAGAAGTCCAAAGTAAAGTTCTTAGCACCCACACTAGGTGGCTCACAACCACCTATAAATACAGCAGGGAATCTGATGCCCTCTTCTGGCCTCCACAGGCACCTGCACTCACAGGCACATAACTACACACATATATATAATTTAAAATATTTTTTAAAATATAAAATAATACCTATTATTTAAAACATAACAGGTATTTTGTTAATACTAAATTTTAAGGGAAAATCAATATATTTAGGTAAATGGCAAGAAAAGTAGTTCCTTAATGCTAAATTTTAAGGGAAAAATCAATATATTTAGGTAAATGGCAATAACCATCTATCTTAAAACTACCACTTAAATCATATGGAGAAATTTTACCTTTTATAAATTTACAAATGTCTATGGGCTATTCCCAACAAAAAGTAATTCTAGCCAGGCATGGTGGTACATACTTTTAATTCCCAGCACTCAGGAGGCAGAGGCAGGTAGATCTCTGAGAGTTTAAGGCCAGCTTGGTCTATATAGTAAGTTCTAAGTCTAAAAGAAAAAGTAACCCTATTTTGACACATCATCATAAACCTCATTTAGAAATCTTAAGAATCAGCTAATACCTACTCTATAAAGTCTCCACTACAGCACGCAGACCTTTTGCTGTCATAGCTTCTATCCCTTCCTCCCTTTCCATTCCCCCAGCAGAGGGCTAGGGGGAAAATATTCGAAGCAGGGGATTTTTTTAGTTTGTTTTTTGTTTTTTGTTTTTTTTTTAAGTGTTCCGAGACAGGGTTTCTCTGTGTAGCTTTGTGCCTTTCCTGGAACTCACTTGGTAGACCAGGCTGGCCTCGAACTCACAGAGATCCGCCTGGCTCTGCCTCCCGAGTGCTGGGATTAAAGGCGTGGGCCACCACCGCCCAGCTGAGAGTTTTAAACCTCAAAGCTTACCACAAATCACACACTTACTCCAGTACGGCCACACCTCCTAAACCTTCCCAAACAGCACCACAACTGTGGACTAATTCAAATGCCTAAAACTATGAGTCACCTCATTCAAATCACCACACCTTGTGATCAAAGCCTACTAGAAACAAAGGCAGGCTTGCCAAAAGTCTGAGGTCATCTTAAGCCACAGTACGAGACCCTACCTCAATTACTGAATCACTCGATAAATGAATTAATGAATGTAATAAATGAATGAATGAAGATAAATGGAATAGTACACAGACAGACAGACAAATAGGGATGAAGAGAAGATGAATACGTTATTTTTTGAGATGAAGTCTAGGTACTGTGTGGTGTGGGAGGGCTTCAAAAGCTCTGTATAGCATAAGCTGGCCTCAAACTCATGGTCCTTTTGCCTCAGTCTCCCAAAGATTACAGCTGTGCATCCCATGCCCAGCAATGACTATTTCATTCTATAATATTTAATGCTCATTCAGCAGCACATAAACAAATGTATTTCATCACCTGATGCTCTACCTCCTGAAGTAAAGATTCCAACAGCTCTGTTTCTTGAGTAAGAGATGTCTTCTGACCTGTTTGAAAGGAGCAAAACAACATTCAGGTTCACTACAGACTTAAAAATGAGATAACTTCCTGTGAACATACTCAGTAAAGAGAGATCCACTGCAACTGAGCAAAACTTCATTAGTTACCCCTAATGACTTTCCTAAAGCTTTGAGAAGCTGAATATGATCTTGTTTTACTTTTGGAGACAGGGTTTCTCTGTATAGCTTTGGAGCCTGTCCTAGAACTCACTATGTAGACCAGGCTGGCCTTGAACTCACAGGGATCCACCTGCTTCTACCTCGAAAGTGCTGGTTTTAAAGGCATGCACCATCACTGCTTGGCAGAAAGTACTATTTTTAAATGATAGCTTAGAAGAACATTGGAGGTTACCCTATTTTTAGGCAAAATTCAATTTAGGACTATAAAATTTATCTAGAAAGTTTACAGGGCTGGGGCTAGAGTATGGCAGAATGCTTGTCTGGCGTGCACAAGCTCTAAGTTAATGCTCAGCTGGGTATAAACTGGTATGGTGAAAAGTCTAATTTCAGAAGCACTCAGAAGGTGGAGACAAAAGCATCAAAAATTCAAGGTCATCAGCAGGTACCACACACCTTTGATCCCAGAACTCAGGAGGCAGAGCAGGTAGATCTCTGTGAGTTTGAGGCCAGCCTGGTCTACAGAGTGAGTTCCAGGACAGCCATGAGTACACTAAGAAACTCTGTCTCAAATAAAACAAACAAAAAGAATGCAAGGTCAGGGGTTGCGGATTTAGCTCAGTGGTACAGCACTTGTCTAGCAAGTGCAAGGCCCTGGGTTCGGTCCTCAGCTCTGGGGAAAAAAAAAAAAAGAATGCAAGGTCAAACTTGGCTATATAGTCAATTTGAGGCCAGCTTGAGTTATTTGAGACACTATCTAAAATTAGTAAATAGGGTTGGGGATTTAGCTCAGTGGTAGAGCGCTTGCCTAGCAAGCACAAGGCCCTGGGTTCAGTCCTCAGCTATGTAAAAAAAAAAAAAAAAAATTAAAATTAGTAAATAAGAAAGAAGAAATGTACAGTGATAGTCTTGGGTTTAATCTATGCTACCCCAAAACAAATGATAATAAACATAACAATGAAAATGCTTTAAATGGAACATTTTTTTTCTAGACTTGATGTTCCTTTTGGCAGACACAATAACAACTTCATTCAGTTACTCTGAAATTTCCTCCCAAATTTTAACTTTGGCTTAAAAGAGGGATGTAGTTAATAAATTAGCAAGATGTTTACATTAAATCACAACAAAAAGTCTGTCTATTAAGAATTAAGGTGACAGTTGTGTAGCTTGATCTGCTTGGGGGGCCCCCTGGTGGTTCGATCAGAATCCATCACTGGTACATGACTTTTTGGAGCCCACTACCTACGATGGGACACCTCATGTAGCCTTGAGGCCAGGGGAAGGACTTGGACTTGCCTCTACTGGATATGCCTCACCATGGGAGTCCTTGCCTTCTTATGAGGGGGAGTAGGGGTGGGGGATCTTTGATTAGTGTGTAAAATGAATGAAAAATTTTTCTTTTTTTTTTTTTTTTAAAGATTTATTTATTTATTATGTATACAATGTTCTGCTTGCATGTGTCCCTGCAGGCCAGAAGAGGGCACCAGATCTCATTACAGATGGTTGTGAGCCACCATGTGGTTGCTGGGAATTGAACTCAGGACCTCTGGAAGAGAAGTCAGTGCTCTTAATCTCTGAGCCATCTCTCCAGCCTGAAAAAAATTTCTTAAGAAAAAAAATACACACATAAATTCCTTAAATTTTAAAAATGTATACTGCTGACATAATTGATTTTTAGTTAATTAAAGAAGTTAGGCAAATTTACGAACAAAAAGCAAGGCTACCTGCAAGTATACATTTGGTTATTATTCAAAATCACATTAAAAGTGAAAAATACTTTAAGTAGCTTATTTGCTTTAATATTATTATTATCATTTTAAGCAAACTGGAGTAGTGGTGCTTTTAATTCTAGCACTCAGGAGACACAAGGAAGTGGATCTCTGAGTTTAAAGCCAGCCTTATCTACACAGTGAGTTCCAAGACAGACAGGACATAGTGAGAGACCTTGTCTCCAAGAAAAAACTCAGGGGTACATTCTAAATTTCTTTTATTGTGGGGGCCATTCTGGCCACAGCATCTGTGTGGCATTCACAGGGCAACTGTGGAATCAGTTCTCTCCTTCCACCAAGCAGGCCGTGCAAAGTGAACTGAGAGTATCAGGCTTGGCAGTCGGAGCCTTTACTGGCAGAGGCAACTTGTCAGACACCAACAGGAGTCTTTTCTTCTTTGGGAGTGTGTGGGGTGACAACATGGTTTTTCTGTGTAGTCCTAGCTATCCTGGAACTCAGAGATCTGCCTGCCTCTGCCTCCCGAGTGCTGGGATCAAAGGCGTGTGCTACCACTGCCTGGTAGGAGTGTGTGTGTGTATGTGTGTGTGTGTGTGTGTGATGTGTGGATGTGAAGGTGGGTGTTTGTTCAGAGGACAACTATGTACGGAGAGTTGATTCTCCCTTCTACTTCTATATGGATTCATGGGCTTGAACTCAGGTCAGCAGTCTCACTTAGCAAGCACTTTATGAAGAGCCATCTTTGCAGCTGACTTTACTTTATGAGAAGGCTTTTCATGGTGTAGCCCAGGGTCCTCATGAACCCCCTGCCTTAGTCACTTGAGAGCTACGACCGTAGGTGTATGTCAACATAGCTAAGACTCATTTTCAAGCCTTACTGAGTGCGGTGACCCACACCAGTGATCACACTTGGAAACTCCTACGGCAAAAGATCACCAAAGTTGAGGCCAATCTGAGCTACACAGTGAATATGAGGCCAGCCTGGACCACTCAGTGAGATCCTGTCTCAAAACCCCAAGACAAACTAACAAAATATAAAATAAAATCTCCAGTTTAAACTCCAGCCCTCTGTATGGTCTATTAAAGGTAAAGGAGTCTCAAAAGCACGTTTTTTTGTTTTTAAGGCAGGGTTTTATATACCCTAGTCCAGCCTTGAACTCACTATGTAAGAAAGCACATGACCTCAAACTCCTGATCTTCCTGCTTCCAATTCCCAACTCTAAGATTACAGACATGTGTCACCTCTCCCATCTCTAAATATATTTAGAAGCCTAAAAAAAGTAGGACCATTCATACACATGACTGACTGAAGCTGGGGACCTAAGAAAATCTGATTTTTCTCTTGCATGAACATTTATCTAAGTGATACTGAAAAGCAATGGCTGCAGATTTCTTCTAATTGCTCCACTGAGTGACTGAACAGTATCTTTTAATCATACACACACACACACACACACACACACACACACACACACACACACGCACATTTGAGACAGGGTTTCTCTGTATAACAGCCCTGGCTGTCCTAGAACTCATTTAGTAGACCAGGGTAGCCTCAAACTCAGAAACCTGCCTGCCTTTGCTTACCCAGCACTGGGATTAAAGGTGTGAACCACCATGCCCCCAGCCTAAAGAGTGTATTTTAAAACTATCACGTTAAAAATAAAAAAATTTTTAAAAAAACCTGAAGTCAGATTGCATAGATTAATAATATGAAAACATCCATGAACTAATATATGAATAACCAAACTGAAAGATATAGTCAAAATCTTGGAAAGAACACAAAGCATAAAATATTGTTCATACTTTATTAAAGATTTTATATATCATATTGAGTTATAATGAAAATTATAAAGCAAGTTTTGTATTAGTAAAACACTGCATAAATTAAGATTATAGCTTAAGTCAGTTCTAGGCCAGATTGGTTGAGTCTACACAGTGAGACCCTATCTTTAAAAAAATAAATGAGGGGCTTGACAGATGGGTCAGAGGTTAAGAGCACTGGCTGCCCTTCCAGAGGTCCTGAGTTCGTTCACAACCATCTGTAATGAGAGCTGGCGCCCTCTTCTGGCCTGCAGACACACATGCAGACAGAAAACTGTATACATAATAAATCCATCTTTTTAAAAAATGTACAGCCGGACGATGGTGGCACACGTCTTTAATCCCAGCACTCGGGAGGCAGAGCCAAGTGGATCTCTGTGAGTTCAAGGCCAGCCTGGGCTACCAAGCGAGTCCCAGGAAAAGCGTAACGCTACACAAAGAAACCCTGTCTTGAAAAACCAAAAAAAAAAAAAACAACAACAACAACCAAAAAAACTAAAAACAAAGAAGAATGAGGAAACCTTTGAGGAACCCAAAGAATAAGCAATATGATTAAATATAATTTAGATTTAAGGTAAGATTTTAAATCTAAAATCAAACACCTAGAATTTAAAACTCTCAGAAACAGCTGAGACAATGGCTCATATTCACAAACATCAGTGTTTTAGTTTTTTTTGTTTTGGTTTTTTGAGACAGGGTTTCTCTGTGTATCCCTGGCTGCCTTGGAACTTGTTCTGTAGACCAGGCTGGCCTCCAACTCAGAGATTCACCTGCCTTCCTCTACTTCCCAAGTGCTGGGATTAAAGGCATGCGCCACCAATGCCTGGCCTAGTATTTCATTTTCAATGAAGACAGAATAAAAGGAAAAGGGACATTGATAGCAAATTGTTTTCTTAGTTGTGGGAGTAAAAAAAAAAAAAGCTACCTACTGCTGTGGATATCACTCTGCGTAAATAAAGTTCTGATTGGCCAGTGGCCAGGCAGGAAGTATAGGCGGGACAAGGAAGAGGAGAAGGCTAGGAAGTAGAAGGCTGGAGAGACACCGCCAGCCACTGCCATGAAAAGCAACATGTAAAGACACTGGTAAGCCACAAGCCATGTGGCAAAATATAGATAAGCAAAAATGGGTTAATTTAAGATAGAAAAAGTAGATAACAAGAAGCCTGCCACAGCCATACAGTTTGTAAACAATGTAAGTTTCTATGTGCTTTCTTGGTTGGGTCTGAGCGACTGTGGGACTGGCAGGTAAGAGAGATTTGTCCTGACTGGGCCAGGCAGAAAAACTCCAACTACAACCTACTAATGAGGTTCACAAACTATTTAGGATTTTCATATAAAAGTTATGAAAAAATTTTCTCTTTGATCATTTCTCAATAGAAGTCAAACTTGTAGTCCAGGTTATATAACATGGAGTTGCCTAAAATCCTAAGATTCCTTCCCAGTCATAACAACTCATCAATTGACTCCTCAAAGACTGAAGCACAAACAAGGTCGGGTACCATGTCCTCCAGCAGACTAAAGAACGCTCACCCATGAGTGTTATGAGCTTATTTTTCAGCTGTGTGTCTAGTCGTGCGATCATCATCTCCACTGCATTCCGAATTTCCCGAACACGCTCATCCTTTGCATTTCTTACAGCTTCTACATTTCTTTCCTAGAAGACAAACAAGATCATAATGTAATCACTGTGATTACTCTTAAAATCAGTTAATTACCTCTTTAAAATTCATAACCAAAATTTTAATTGTTTGTACTGTATAGGTAAAACTGCTTTTTAAAAAAATCCTGTAAATTTGGGGTCAGCAAGTTGACTTGGGAGATAAAGATGTCTGCCACCCAGTCTGACAACCTGAGCTCAATCCCTGGCACCTACGTGGTGGAGAAAGACCCAATTCCTTCAAGTTGTCCTCTGACTTCCAAACCTAGGCCATAGAAAGGTGTACATGCACACATACATACACATACTTTTTAAAAAAAGTTGTAAATTCAACTAAATCCATTTTAAAGATTATTAAAAACACACAATTAGGGCCTGGTGAGGTGGCTCAGTAGGGAAAGGTGCCTACCACAAAGCCTGATGACCCAAGTTCAAACTCAAAGACCCAAATGGTAGGAGAGAACCAACTCCTACAAGTTGTTCTCTGGCCTTCACATGCATGCATTCACATACCTACCTATATGTGCAAACAAACACACAAATATATGTAATAAAGCTCTCAAAATAAAGAGTATAATTAAGTTTCTTATAATTTAATAAATATAGTAATAAAAATGTCTTTCCTGTAGGTGGAGTTTTCCTGTGTGTGTCCCAGCAGTGGCTCCCAAATAACCACAACTGACTGGGTGTGCTGGCACATACCTAGTGTCTCAGTACACGAGAGGCCAAGGCAGAAAGACTAGGAGTTCAAGGCTAGCTTCAACTACAGATCTGAGACCATCCTGGGCTGCATGAAACCCTGTCTCAAAACAGACAAACAAAATTTAGGTAACATAAAACTAGTCCCAATCACATTCAGATAAGAAACTACTTTATAAAAACAAAAGAGTCTAAGAGATGGCTTGGCAGGAAAAGGCACTGCCCACCAAGCCTAACAACCTGAGTTAAATCCCCATGAGCCATACAGTGGAGAGAGCTGATATCTGCAAATTGTTCTTTGACCTCCACAAGAGTGTCAGGATAGATGACTACATGCTCACATACACTAACACATACATTTAAACAAAACTGACCAATACATATCCTAAAACAGAAAAGATTTGGTTTTGTTTGGGTTTTTAAGAGTCGCATGCATTCCAGGCTAGACTAGAACTTGCCATGTAGTTGAAGACCCTGAACTGGTTCTTTGGCCACCACCTAGCCTCTTCAGTGCTGGGATTACAGGTACATGTCTTCATGCCCAACAAAAGATGTTTTAAATCCGGTGTTTTCTCTAATTCATAAAGATTGTTTTCAGAATACGTACAAAAAGATAGCTGTTTTTCCAAGAATGCAAAATATATGCAATAGATTTCAAGTCAGTGTACCACGAAAAATAAAAAAAAGTCATGTCTATACATGCTATTATTATATATAAGTAGGACTCTCAACCTAGAATAGCCTCCTAATGCTGCCAAGAGAAATTAATGATAGACAAAGCTATAAAATCAACTCAGCTAGTGCTGGGCGACAGTGACACTCACCTTTAATTCCAGCACTTGGAAGGCAGAGCCAGGCGGATCTCTGTGAGTTCAAGGCCAGCCTCGTCTACAGAGCAAGCTCCAGGACAGGCACCAAAAACTACACAGAGAAACCCTGTCTCGGAAAAAAACAAAAAACAAAAAAAAACAAAAAGAAAACCAAAAAACAAAACAAAAAAACAATTCAGCTAGCTTGTTTTTCAAAAGGACTTTGTAGCATGCATGCAATTCAGTAATGCTATTTTATATTGAAAGAATGTTACAAATAATGATTTTATTCTTGATTCCCAAAGGGTAAAGAATACTTGTTGGTAGGTTAGTAATGATATACAAAAAAAACCATTCTGGGGTTGGGGATTTAGCTCAGTGGTAGAATGCTTGCCTAGCAAGCACAAGGCCCTGGGTTCGATCCTCAGCTTAAAAATAAATAAATTAATTAATTAAAAAAATCCCATTTTGGCAACTTTAAACAGAATACATTCCAAAAGGATATTTAGTACTTGTTTGAAATTTATCATATTTTCCCAAAGAAAACTTATAAATAACAAATAACTTACTAAAACTGACCCAGATAACATTTTTCAGTTTTTATTTATATTTGAGTTTGTCTATCTGGGTGTATGCCACATGTTGAGAGTGCCTGTAGAGGCCAGAAGCTGGAGTTATAGGCAGTTATGAAATGAACTCCAGTCCCCTGAAAGAGCATCAAGCAACCTGAGCCATCTCTCCACCCCAACATACTGCATCTCCAAAGCCATTTCCCAACCCAACAAGACATTACATCTTCACAGTATTAATTAATAACTCTTTAAACTCTGTGGAGCCTAATTCAACATATACAAAAGAGTTCATTCAGGAGCTAGAGAGATGGCTCAGCAGTTAAGAGCACTTACTGCACTTGCAAAGGATCCAGTTTTAGTTCCCAGCACCACATGGTGGCTCACAGCCACCTGTGATTCTAGTTCCAGGGAATCTGAAGCCTACTTCTGAACCCAAGGACACCAGGCATGCACATAGTTCACATCATACAAGGAGGCAAAACATTCATACACATGAAACAAAACATAAATTGGAAAGAAAAAAAAGAGCTCACTCACTGGTAGCAGAAACCCTCCCAAAAGCTGAGGATCTAAAAACTGAATGATTACAAAAGTCAATCCTGGCCAGGTGGTGGTGGTGCACGCCTTTAATCCCAGCACTCGAGAGGCAGAGGCAGGCAGATGGATCTCTGTGAGTTCGAGGCCAGCCTGCGCTACAGAGTGAGATCCAGGAAAGGCGTAAAGCTACACAGAGAAACCCTGTCTCGAAAAACCAAAAGTCAATCCTGGGGCTGAGGAGATGGCTCAGTTAGTAAGATGCTTTTTATATGAGCATGTGAACTTAAGTTTGACCCCCAGCATCCACATTGCTGCTGAAGGCAGAAACAGGGTCTCTAAGGTTTGCTGACCCACCAGCATAGCCAAATTGTTGACCTCCAATTCCCACTGAGAGACCCCATCTCAAAATACAAGGTGGATGGCTCCTGAGGAATGACACCTACGGATGACTTCAGGCCTTGCATGCACCACTACCCCAACAAAAACACAGTGTCAACAATAACACTACTTAGATGTAAACTTACTCTGTGACAAGTAGACCTTTTTAATTCACTACTAATTCTCTATCTATAAAAAACAATTCTTGGGAAATGGCTCCGTGTCTTAAAGGAGTTGCTGTACAATACTGACAACCTAAGTTCACTCCCCAGAATCCCCAAAGTTGTCCTGGACCTCCATATACTCACCATAGCAAAAGTACACCCACAGAATCTCTCTCTCTCTCTCTCTCTATCTCTCTCTCTCTCTCTCTCACACACACACACACACACACACACACACACACACACACACACACACAAAGAAAGAACACATTTGTTCTTGAAAGAAAGAAAGAAAAAGGCAATTCTACAGCTTTAACTGATCCCTATATGCCATAGCTCTGGGTGCAAATTCCTCTACTGTTTGAAGCTGACTGAGACTTGAGGTGTATCGCCCCATCAAATCTTTAAACTTTGAAAGTCTTGATTTGAACATAGAAGTTATATAAGAATATATACCACAGAATCAAAAAAGGTAATCAATCTCATGTAAAAGTAATCTTACCACTTCTTGAACTAAGCTGATCAACTCCATGAGGCGTCGACGAAGTTTGGCTACCTCTTCATTCACTTTAGTGACGTGCTGCTCATAAATTTCTGCCAAAGGCTTAAACATGTGTCCACCGTGCTACAGAAATCAATATGAGCAGCGTGAGGAGGTTTCATACACTCCAATTACATTTACATCCCTCTTTAATACTCTATGGACAATGATAAACTGGTAAACTATTTTCAAATAAATTTCATCTTTTAATACCACCTTTATTTTCTTAAAATAAGCCAGTGCTTGCAAAAAATTATCTAGAAAATGTAGCAATGCCATCGAGAATCTAAATATTAGACATTAGAAAAAATAATGGAGCCAGCCATGATAAAACATGTCTTTAATCCCACCACATGGGAGGCAGAGACAGATTAACCTCTGAGTTCAAGGCCAGCCGGGTCTACATAGAGAATTCTAGGACAGCTACAGAGAAACCTTGACAGAGGTATCTTGTTTAACAAAAGCATCCCACTATGGTCTCCACACACATACACATAAAATGTGGATTTAGCTCAGTGGTAGAGCCAGTGGGTTCGATCCTCAGCTCAAAAAAAGGAAAAAAAAAATGTAGATTTCTTTTTTGTTTTAGATTTTATTTTATATGTATGAATGTTTTGTCTGGATGTATGTATGTATACCATATGTATGCCTGGTGCCCCAGAGAGATTAGAAGATTTTGGATACCCTGGAACTGGAATTACAGATGGTTATATGGATGGAGTTATGGATGCTTATAAGTCATCAGGTGGGGCTAGGAATTGAACTTACATCCTCTGCAACAGCAACAAGTGCTCTAAACTGCTGAACCTACTCTCCAACTATATGATACAGATTTTTTTTTTCCCTTGAGACAGGGTTTCTCTGTGTAGCCCTGGCTATCCTGGAACTTACTCTGCAGACCAGGCTGGCCTCAAACTCATCACCTGCCTTCGCCTCTTGAGTGCTGGCTGATGTAGAGATTTTTCCACCACCCCGCCTGATGTAGATGTTTTTAAATGCTGATTCTGAGAGTGTCTCTTGAGCCTCTTATAAAACTTGCTTCAACATCAAATTGTGGTAACTTAAATTTTTTCCAGTAAGTACATTAGAATTCAAACTCAGACAAAGCTCTCTGGGCTGAGTACCACTCAACCAGCTCAGCCTGCCATACTCTCTGTAAATACACTGCCCAATAGCCACACAAAATGCTTAGTCTCATAGTTAAACTGAGACTTCGGCAATTACTGATTGTAATTGTAGATTATAATGTGTAGACAAACTTTCATCTCTCCCACTAGGAATCTACTGTGTTAGTCTAGGGTTAGAGCCCATTGACACGACACCTTTACGAGCAGATGGGAGGCTCTGAATCTCCAGCACTGACAAAACAAATACTCTTATTTTGTTTCATCTCGACCTATTTATGTTGTTATACTGAATAGAAATGATTTAACTGGCTATTAAGTAATGGAACACAGCTATTAAGCAACTTCTAGGAGGCTACTATGAATGCTTCAGACTTGATAAAGGTAAGTTGGCTTTAAAACCTTTTAGCGGGGACTGGAGAGATGGCTCAGAGGTTAAGAGCACTGACTGCTCTTCCTAAGGTCCTGAGTTCAATTCCCAGCCAGATGAGATCTAGTGCCCTCTTCTGGCCAGCAATCATACATGCTGTATACATAATAAATAAAAATCTTTTAAAAAAAAGGGGGTGGGGAGCTGGCTCTTTAAGACAAAATTGTTAATAGAACTATAAAAAAAAATTAAAAAAAACAAACAAAAAACCTTTTAGCTAAATGCCGGGCAGTGGTGGCCCATGCCTTTAATCCCAGCACTCGGGAGGCAGAGGCAGGCGGATCTCTGTGAGTTCGAGGCCAGCTTGGTCTCCAAAGCAAGTTCCAGGAGAGACACAAAGCTACACAGAGAAACCCTGTCTCGAAAAACCAAAAAAAAAAAAAAAAAAAAAAACAACAACAACAAAAAAAAACCTTTAGCTAGGGCTGGAGAGACAGCTCAGAGGTTACGAGCACTGGCTATTCTTCCAGTGGTCCCAAGTTCAATTCCCAGCAATCATATGGTAGCTTATACCTATCTATAAGATCCAGTGACCTCTTCTGGCATGCAGACAGAAACACTGTATACATAACAAATAAATCTTTAAAAAAAAAAAGAAAATCGGTTGGGGATTTAGCTTAGTGGTAAAGTGTTTGCCTAGCAAGTGGCAAGGCCCTGGGTTCGAATCCTCAGCTCAAAAAAAAAAAATCTTTCAGCTAGACACACTACATACCTATAATTCCAGCACTAGGAAACTGAAGCAGGACTTGACGTTTAAGGCCAGCCTGGCCTACCCAGTGAGGTCCTGTCTCAAAAAACCAAACATCTTTTAAGCTAAGCAAGGAACTGCATGCTTGTAGTCCCACCTCTGGATGGAGGCTAAGGTGGGGGTAGGCAGCAACCCTGGGAACAGTGAGGGCCTCTGAACAAGATTACAAAGACAAACTAAATAATACTTCGTCACTTCAGAAGCATCTAAAGTCTGAAGATCAACTGACCAGTACTCAAATCAGAGACACTGGTCCTGGGCTAAGGATGTAACTTACTGGTATGGCACTGGCCCAGCAAGCATAAGGCCCTGGGTTCAATCACCAACACCACAAAAAAAGGAAGGAGAAAAGAAGAAAGGAAAAAAATAAAGTTAAATGTGAATATTTATTTTATATATTTTAACTATGAAAGCAGTATCTATCCTATATCAACACTCCTGACCAGAGGCTCTTCTGGAACAGCAGGAGGTACAATACTTCTAAAATGCATAAAACAGGTACATTTGTCATCCAAGTCAAATGGCACTTTATTCCATCTACATCAACTAACGCTAGCAATGCCTTCTAGCGTCTAAACCAAAGAGAGCATGCTGAATCCGTTCTGCTCACCATTCCTCCCCAGAGTGCACACTGATGGCAGATACACTTCTTACAAGTCCAGCAAAACACACTAAGTTTTTCATGGTGATTTTCACATCTATACAATAGGAAAAGAAAAGGCAGTTATAAATTAAAACTGAAATATAATTTCCTTCCAAGAAATTTCTAAGCTAACGCAAACAGATCACTCAATTTGAAATGGTTATAGCATCATAAAAAAAGGTAAAATGTATTTAACAGCTTCTAAGAATGAGGCTAAATAATTACAGATGGACAAAAATGTTAAAGTACTTTTTTCATTAATCTAAACTTTAAACAAGCAAATGACAGATTCCTTTCTAAATAAACTACATGCCCTACTTCCTGTCATCACTATCTATAATAAATGCTATCCCATTACTGCCTAATACAAAGACTAACCTCTGGACACGAGGACATGTATGTCTATGCACAAGCACTTTCCTGCAACTGGCCAGTAATAACAAACAAGAGCTATCAACTGCATAATGTCAATACTAGATCGCCACTATAAATGAACAATTCAATTAAAACTTTCTCTTAATACAGATGTTCACATATAAAACAATGAAGTTCAATTCTGCTACAGACTTAATTGTGCTCTCCCCAAAATTCTTATTTTGAAGCCTTAACCTTCAAAGGGACTCAGAAAGAAGGCAGCCAGTTACAAGTCAAGGATAGAAGCTTCACCAGAAACCAGCCCTTCATCAAGCACCTTGATCTTGGATTTCCTGCCTCTAAAACTACAGAAGGAAAAAATTCCCACAGTTTAAACCACAGTCACCTATCATATCAATAGAGAGCCTTCCTTTACATGGTATATTACATAACACTAAAATCTTGGTATGGTGGCACACATCTGAAATACATTTGTGAAGCTAAGGCTCAAAATTACAACAAAACAGAAGATTGCCAGATTAGGAAACTGTAGGACATTTATTCCTTTTATGAGAGGCACTAATAAAAAATATAAAAGCCCAACTTAAAACAAAACAAAACAAAACAACAACAACCAAAAAAACCCTTTCCAAATAGTGGTATCTCATCATTCTACAGGGAAAAATATTAAGAGGTCACTAATGAAATGTGTTATTATACGTAAATCACTTTTTGGTATGACCACCACAATGCTAAAAGTAACAAATAGCCTTAAGAGTACATACAGTTTAGCAAGCCAGGCACTGTGGCGCACGCCTTTAACCCCAGCACTTGGGAGAGTAGAGGCAGGCAGAGCTCAGAGTTCCAGGACAGCTACAAAGAGAAACCCTGTCTCAAAAAAACAAAAAAGAAGAGGAAAAAGCACAGTTTAGCAGGAACAGTAATAGAAATAACACCCAGTCTTATTTAATTAAGGACTAGTGAGGCATCAGCTGACAAAGCGGCACAAAGCTGTAATCTCTCCCCAGGAGACTGAAGCAGAGGAAGGCAGTGAAACTACAAAGTTAGTTTAAGGTCACTCTGGGATACACAGCAAAAGCCTGCAGCGAAAAAGAAAAAAAAAAGAAAGAAAGAAAAAAAAGAGCCAAACAAATAAGAACAATCCAATTTAGCTACCTCTCATTTCTGTTTTAAAAAATGACTCATTTTTTTTTTTTACTTTAAATTACATGTACATGTATCTGTTTGTGCGTAAGTTCATTTAAATGCAGGTGCTCATGGAAGACAGAGGCACTAGATCCCCCGGAGCTGGAGTTACAGGGAGTTATGAGCCACATGACGTGGGTGATAGGAATCCAACTTAGGTCCTCTGCAAAAGGAGTACTCACTCTTCACTGAGCCATTTCTCTAGCCCCACGGTCCTAGCTCTATAAAATAATAATAATAATAATAATAATAATAATAATAATAATGTTAAACTTACTAGTTTAACATGCTGTGTATAAATAGTTACTTTAAATTTGACATTCCTGGAATCTCTCCTAACTTTCCACTTTTGATCTGTTCCTAATAACCCTATAGATATGACCAATATTTATAAACACGTAATATAAAACAACTCATATTTTTTATCCAAAATTTACTCCCATTGTACTTTCTTTTTTTTTTTGTTTTTTGGTTTTTCGAGACAGGGTTTCTCTGTGTAGCTTTGTGCCTTTCCTGAATCTCCCCCCATTGTACTTTCTAACAAGACCATACCTTTGTATTAGTGCTGTGTTCCTGTCAATCAGTTAAATAGAATTAACCTATTTATTTGCCTTTGTATCCGCCAATCTAGCACAGCACTTTTGTGTACCTCTGTGGGTGAGAGGTCATGAAATAGATGTTAAATAAACAACATAGAAAGAAAGACTTTAGATACTGAGTAACAAATGAAAGAATTTAAAAGGTTAACTAACATTAACTTTCTCACTTACAGAGAAAAGAGAACACTATCAATACAGTGTCACTAGATCCTGAAGCCAGTGAGTACTTTCACATACATACCCAATACATACACAGACCTTCTTGAGCAAGTATACACAAGCCAATTATAGAAGTGTATGCATACGGATACATAAAGTGTCATTAAAACAGCGCATGGCATAACCTATTGATTCCTGAACCAAAGGACCCAGCACGTACTTGTCCTTCTCGTTTTCTTCATGCTTGGTCAGACTGCACAGTTGGAGAGTATCAAGCTGCTGTGTCACCTCTTCTGCCCAGCGACAATTCACTAGTTCCCGTAGCTGAAGTGGAGCACTGAAAAGAAAATCCATACATGTGTATGTTCTAGCACAGACATCCAAGATTTTTCTAAAGTAAGTACTCCTCAAAAGAGAGCACAATATTAAAACAATAATAAAAGTCAGGTCTGAAAAAAGCACATCTGTAATCTTAGCACTAAGGCTACAGAACTGAAGAGTACAAGGCCAGTTTGGGTGAAATAATGAGTTCCAGGCTAGCCTGGGCTATACAGTGAGGCATTCTGTCAAAAGAGCAAAGAGGCAATGAAAAATATGCTTTGTAACCTATTTTACCACATTCGTACATCACACACACACACACACACACACACACACTACAAATGCACTATCCAAACAATAACAATGATAATTTAGATGATAAATTTTTCATTTCTTAGCCTAAATTGGACTGTACAAAATGATAGCCATGGGCCTGAAGTAGAATTCAGTGGTAGCATATTATGCTATTAGTATGAGTTAATTCCTGGGTTCAAGTCAAATACCATGATAACAATTATAAATTAATGGCAATTATTGGCCAAATACGGCTATTTCATTTTAAAAAATGGTAACACATGCCTATAACACCAACACTCAGGAATCTGAGACCAGCGGATGAGTTCAAAGCCCACCTGGGCTACATAGCAAAACAGTCTCAATAAACAAATAAAATGTCACTAGTCACATCAGACACAATTGAAATGTTCCATAGCACATGCAGCTGGTGGCCACACCAGACTGTATGTAGCAGAGTACAATCACTACAGCAAGTTCTCATTTATGGTGCTGCTCTTCTCATAAACTAATATGAAAAACAAACAGAAGAGTAAAAGGTGACAGTCTGGCACCGCTGCCTAAATAACAAAAAATAGAAACAAGCTAAACATTTCTCAATATAAACATAACCTTATAAAGAGAGTTATCAAACACATGCTTAAATGACTTACACACACACACCATCAGTGAAATATTCCCACTGATTTTAGGGGTGGGGGAGCAAATTATAAAACCAGGTATGGAGTACATGCCTGTAAATCCTACCACTTCAAGACGTGGTGTCAGGAGTTCAAGTTTATCCTTATAAGTGGAGGCCAGCCTGGGCTACATGAGAACATATCCCAAAGAGTAAACAAATGACAAGCAAGAGAATCATAAACAGTAAGTTACTATATTTGTCTGCTTTAAGAAAAGATCTATAATTGCTGGGCGATGGCGGTTCATGCCTTTAATCCCAGCACTCAGGAGGCAGAAGCAGGTGGATCTCTTTGGGTTCAAGGCCAGCTTGGTCTACAGAACAAGTTCTAGGACAGCCAGGGCTATACAAAGAAACCCTGTCTCAAAAAACCTTTAAAAAAAGGTATGTAAGAATATACACCACCTCTTATATATAAGAACAACTAACACACCTGTCCATTTCTTCTGAAAGGATTCTTTTTGCCCAGTAGATAAAGTCTCACACTATAGCTCAGGCTAGCCCCAAATGCATGGCAAACCTCCTGCTTCAGCTTCCAATGCTCGGGATCACAGGTATGAGCTACCAAGCCCCACTTACACTTTTTGTTTAAGCGAAAGTTAAGAAGTCACACAATAAACTATGTAAGAAAAAACAAGGGCGCAACACTACAACCACACATAACACATTCAACCTCAAATGTGGCCGGGCATACAGTTTCTGCACTTGTGTTTCCAAATCTACTCATTTTTTTATTCAACTTTATCCCTAAGGAAAAGAAATGTGGAAAACTGCAGGGGTGGAGGGGGAAGGGGAATTTGCCTCTGTACATCCCAGGGCAACCTCTGACTCCATGGCTTTTATTTCTTTTACCATTTTCCATACATATAAACAGCAAAACACTTACCGACAATGAGGACACTGAGCTCTCTGCTCTGTCAGCCAACGCTAAGGAGGCAAAATAATTAAATTCTGATTATAAAAACACCATTACTTTATACATCTAATCATTATAAACTACATTTAATGAGTTTAACTCTCTAGTGCCTAAATTTATTTTAGAGATACAGAAATAACAAGCAATCTACTCTCTCTCTCTCTCATCATTATCATTACAGGAACAAATTTTCAAAGGGACAGAATTTATCCCAAAATAGTTAACAGGCTGTTCTCCCATAGGAAAGAAAGTGATTCTAGAGCTAGCTAGATCTCACAAAAATGTAATCTTTATAAAAGTAATGCCTTTACTCCACCCTCAAAAAATAAGCCACAATGATTTTTTTTTTCCTAACTAACTACAAACCACGGAGTTTAAGGTAGTACTAAATTACTTTGTAAAACCAAACTAATTCTAAGGTACACATAATGGGCATGTAAATCACACCTAAAAACACAAGTAAGCACTAGGGCCGGTCCTCCTCAAGTCTTCTATATAATGATTTGGTAATTTAAACTCCCAGAAATTCTGGTTTCCTTACAACTATAAAAAGTTTCAAGCTGGGTAGTTGTGGCACACGCCTTTAATCCCAGTACTCAGGAGGCAGAGGCAGGTGGATCTCTGTGAGTTCTAGGCCAGCCTGGTCTACAAAGAGATTTCCAGGACAGGCTCCAAAGCCACACAGAGAAACCCTGTCTCGAAAAACCAAAAAAACAACAACAACAGCAAAAACAAAAGTTTCTGGAGACAATTACATCTCTACAAAACCCTAAACTGGATGACTCAGCAGGTAAGGAAGCTTACTGCCAACCCTGAAGACTTAAGTTTGAATCCCAACTCTCCTCACCTACATGGTGGAAAGAGAAAACTGACTTCCATAAATTGTCTTTTGACTGCCATATGCTGTCCACCCATACACACACGATTAAGTAGATGTAATAAAAAGCCCAAATTTTATTAATTTCATGCATGCATGTGCGTATGTATGTGTGTGCCACATTTGTGCGGGTTGACTGAGGGAGCCAGATACCCTGGAGCTGGAGTTACAGAAATTGTGAGCCCCTTGAAGTGGGTGCTAGGAACTCAGATCTCCTGGAAGAGCAGCAAGTTATCTTAACAGCTGAGTCATCTCTCTAGTGCATAATTTCATCTTTTAAATTACTCTTGAGGCTCAGTGTGGTGACACATGCCCCTAATCCTAGCACTTGAATGGTAGAAACAGGAGGATCACAAGTTTGAGGCCAGCCTCTTCTACATTGTGAATTCTAGGCCAGCCAGGACTACACAGCAAGACTCTGTCTCAAAAACATCAACAAAAATTATTACTGGATGGAAACAGTTGTAACCCATACATAAAATAAATACTTGGGGGATGGAGAGATGGTCCAGCAGTTAAGAGTATTAACTGCTCTTCCAGAGTTCCCAGGCTTGAGTCCAAGCTCCTACAAATGTGGTTGACAACTGTAACTCTAATGCCCTCTTCTGGCCTCCTCAGACACCAAACATGCAAGTGGTGCACAGAAATATATGCATGAAAAACATTCATATACTTAAAGATTGATTGATTGATTGATTGATTATGTATGCAGTGTTCTGCCTGCAGGCCAGAAGAGGGCACCAGATCTCATTACAGATGGTTGTGAGCCACCATGTGGGTGCTGGGAATTGAATTCAGGACCTCTGGAAGAGCAGTCAGTGCTCTTAACCTCTGAGCCATCTCTCCAGCCCCATTCATACACTTAAAATAAAAGAATACACTTGGGCTGGAGAGATGGCTCAGCAGTTAAGAACACTGGGCTCCAGAGGTCCTGAGTTCAATTCCCAGGACCCACATGCCAGCTCACAACCATCTGTAACTGTAGTCTTATAGAATCCAATACCCTCTTTCTGATGTGCAGATTTACATGCAGATAAAACATCCATATACATAAATTTTAAAAAAAAGAATACATCTAAAACAGAGAGATATTAAGACTGTAAACACATTTCTATAAACATGTTAATGGCTATAGTGGATGTTCTTAATTATCATCTTGATTAAACTGAGAACCACTGAGGAGACACACTGGCTATAACTGTGAGGCTATTTCCAGAGAGGTTTAAGGAAGACAGACCAAGCCTCATGTGGATTCTATATAGGGTTCTATATAGAATAAGAGGGAAAAAGAAGAGTCAGCTTGGCACCAGCATCACCTGCCTCACATTCCTGCTGACATGGCTCTGTCACCATAACTACCCCACCATGATGGATGCCTCTTCAACTGGGATGCCAAAAATATGCCCTTCCCAATGTAAGGTGTTTAAGTCAGGTGTGCTGTCACAGCATTAAAAAAACAAACACTAAGAGTTTCAAACTTTAATTATCTGGCAAATACAATCTGAGGTAAATAATCCCATACAGCCTACTCTCACTTTGATCTCCTATAAAAGATAAGCTTTAACATTAAATGAGATTCCTAAGGAAACCTTAACGAACAAGAAAATGCCAAGTGTCAGTGGCACATGCCTTTGATCCTAGCACTCGGGAGACAGAGCCAAGCAGATCTCTGTGAGTTTGAGGGCAGTCTGGTCTATAGTGCAAGATCCAGGACAGGCACCCAACTAAAAAGAAACAATGTCTGTATTTAAAAAAAAAAAAAAAAAAGAAAAAAAGAAAAAGAAAACACTCAAGCAATTAGAATGGCTGGTGATGATGGGCATCGAAAAAACTCCATATAGAGTTTGCTTTCTTTATGGCAAAAGTTAGCCATTTGGTCAAGAAAATGTTCTTGCCTAGACTGCTTGACAGACAGTACGTTGTATAAACTGAACATGCAGGACCCATAGGAAGGTGACCACTAAACTTTGCAAGGTGAGATGATCCTTCAGCTTCCTGATTCACAGAAGAAACTACCAGACTTCTACAGGACAAGGGGAGAAGAGACTGATGAACTTTGCCAAAATGGATGAAACGGTTCTTAAAATTTCTGCCTTCACTGTAAGCTATGCCAGAGATTCTAGGCCTGTGGGCTGAAGACAGATGCCCCAACGTTAAAGAACTTTGGATGACTGTCCAGGTGGCCAGATGTTTCTGTCATTTTTAGAACTATGGAAGTTGCTTGCAATGCACTTCCTCTTTACTCAGGTAATATCATATCCTTCTTGGGTTTTTGATGGAGTTGAAGACTAGTTATAATTTTTCCTTAGTCATGATAAAAGATAAATTAGATATAAAACTTTAGACTCACAAAATAGGACAGATGATAGAATTTTCTTTAATTTTGCCAAATACAAATAGACTAGACATTGTAACTGTAATTCTTGCTTGATAACTGTTTTATTATATATAATTTTACTATGTTAAAATCAAAACCTTCCTTGTTGATTAGCTAGAAAAGGGGAAGTGCTGTGGGAAGTCTTTCTGTATGCTGTGAATACGTGTTGCTCCCATTGGCTAATAAATAAAGCTGCACTGGCCTATGGCAGGGCAGGATGGAGCCATGCAGGAAAATCCAAGAGAGATAATGAAAGGAGAGTGGGAGGAGACAACAAACTGCCATACAAGGAGCAACATGTAATGGGACACAGGTAAAGCCATAGAACACGTGGTGGCACATAGATTAATAGTTATGGGTTGAGTTAAGTTGTAAGAGACAGCTAGGAGAAGCCTGAGCCAATAGGCCATGGAATTGGTAATTAATATAAGCTTCTGTTATTACTTGATAAGCAGCTGAGGAGTGTGGGGCTGGGCAGGACTGGAGAAACACGGGACATGGGACTGCAGGGTCGGGACGAGAGAAACTTACAGCTACAGGTCAGCTTGGCTGCGTAGTGAGTCAGAGGCCAGCCTGGGTTACGTGAGATCCTAGCAAAGAAAGCTAGGATGGGAAGAGGGCAGAGCAAACAGAAAAGAATCCTTCTATCTTAATAATCTTGAACAAGGTTTCTTTGGTCCTCAAGCACAAATCAAGCTGGGGTCAGGTGTCTTCCTCTGAGCAGACTACTCATCTACTAAAAACATAGCTTTCCATACCTCCCTTCAAGAAGTGGTCCCAGCTACACCTCTTCAGTCACATCCTATGATCCAGTAGATTAAGCCTTTAAATATTTCCTTCTCTATTCACCATATTTATCAAACTTTGCTCAACTAGAAAAGTCCTACTCACCATTTAGATTTTAGTTTCTATGACACTTCCTCCCCTAAGCTTTCCATGAAGTCCACACATTTTTCCTTTCGGGTTTTTTTGACCCAGGATTTTGCTATATACCCCCAAGCTAGTCTTGAACTCATTATGTAGTTCAGGCTAACACCAAACACTACAGATTCCTAACTCAGCCTTTTGTGGACAAGAATTTAAACACCATGCTTAGCTACACTATTTTACATACCACTACTGTGGTAGTTTGAATGCAATTGGCCCCCATAAGCTCATAGGGAGTGGCACTATTAGGGGGCCTGGCTTTGTTGGAATAGGTATGAGGAACTGTGTCACTGTGGAGCAGGCTTTGAGATGTCACATATGCTCAAGCCACACCCAGTATCTCAATTCATTACCTGTTGCCTGCTGATCAAAGTGTAGGACTCTAAGCTGCAGCACCATGTCTGCCTGCATGCTGCCTGTCCTGCCATGATGATAATGGACTAACTAAACCTCTGCAAATGTAAGCCACCTCAATTAAATGTTTTTCTTTTATAAGAGTTGATGTGGTCATGGTGTCTCTTCATAGTAGTAGAACCCTAAGATAACGGCCAAGTTCTCCTGCAGCAAACCATGCTTCCCCCCCTTTCACTGTATTTCTAACGTTTTATAACTTATCTATGGGTATACACCACATAGCTGGGTTATGCCGCGTTAATAAGTAACTAGACCATTTTTTAAAATTTATACTTTTTATTTTGAGCATGTATGTGTACATTCTCTCTTCCTACCTTGTGGTTCCAGGAGTCAAACTAAGGTCATCAGGCTTGGAATTTACCCAGAGCCATCTTATCAACCCTGGGTTTTGTTTTGTTTTTTTCTGTGTGTGTGTGTGTGTGTGTGTGCTCGTGCTTTATAATATGCTGCTTTCTCCCAGTAAAACAAGCCACTTGCTGCGACATATTCTAATCTTGGAATAATGATTCATATATTTACCTATGTAGTATGTAGTCCCTCCATGCCCTATCCCACAGGAAATTCTTTTTTTTTTTTTTTTTTTTTTGTATGTGGAGCTGAGGATCAAACCCAGGGCCTACCACTGAGCTAAATCCCCAACCCCAGAAATTCTTTTTTGTCTACAGAACATCCCTTCCCTAATCCTTGCAGTGTTTTTACCTTATATTTCCTAGCCAAAGAGAAGAGTAAGTTACACTAAATTGATGGATAAGAAATATCCCTATACATGGGAGGCAGAGGCAGTCAGATCTCTTGAGTTTGAGGCCTACTTGGTCTAAAGAGCCAATTCCAGGACAGCCAGGGTTAAAGAGAGAAACCTTGACTCAAAAATCAAAAAACAAAATCCAGGGCTGGAGAGATGGCTCAGAGGTTAAAAGCACTGACTGCTCTTCCGGAGGTCCTGAGTTCAATTCCCAGCAACCACATGGTGGCTCACAACTATCTGCCCTCTTCTGGCCTGCAGTCATACAGGCTATCTACATAATAAATAAATAAATCTTTAAAAAACTATTAAAAAAGAATCCAAATTCCTTACCCGCCCCTTGTTTTCTCTCCAAGTTTGTCCCTGACCCTCTCACAATCCACCCTGCTCTAGCCATAGCCGCTTTTGGACTCTTTCTCAACACACCAACAATACTCTGACTGCTCTTTGTCCTTACTAACTTTTTTGTCTGGGATTTCTTACCCCAGATATTTGCATAATTTCCTCCCACATTTCATTTAGACCACTTTTGAAATATTATTTCCTCAGTACTTCCCAGACCACCATATTTAAAATGGCTAACAAAATGCCAATATTGAAACCCTATTTATTTTTATTTTTCTTCATAGCACTTACATTCATATACATACAAGGAAAGTCAATGTATCATGTCAAAAAGGCAAGCAACTAATAGCTAGAAATGAACATTAAATTCATTTATAGGGACCAGGACAGGGGCCAGGGAGATGGCTTAGGAGGAGGTAAAGCATGAGTCACACAAGCTGGATGACCAGAGTTGATCCACTGGAACCCATGTAAAAATCTGAATGTGGGTTTGTGACTATGTAATCCCAGCACTCCTATGGGAAGATGGGAGGCAAAGATGAGACAATTGCCCAGAAGCTTCAGGCCAGCTAGCATGGATCATAGCAACAAAAAATGAAAAATACCCAGCCTCAACACGGTGAACCAACTTCCAAAGTTGACTCTGATCTCCACATACCTGTAAGCACACATATACAAAAATTATTAAAAAAAAAAAAAAAAAAAAAAAAGCGAAGATAATCCTGTGTAAGAATACCTGCCTGCAATCCTAGAACTTGGGAGGTAAGGTAGAGGCAAGAATTCTGAGTCTGAGGCTAGCCCAGGTTCTGGAGTAGGGTGATGACACAGTGAAAAAAAGGTTGGGATCAGATCCAGAGCCAGAACACAAGGCTACTATTCCTCAACTACCCTTCAACTTTGCAAGGCTTGACAACGGAAATGGCACTGTGGGGACAGTCATATGGCTAAAGGATACAAAGTGAACTAGAGATAAGCAAAGACTTAAGGAAAAGAAACAGCTCACCAGTGGTGGCGCACGTCTTCAATCCCAGCACTTAGGAATCACAGGCCGGCAGATCTCTGTGAGATCAAGGCCATCCTGGTCTACAGAGCGAGTTTCAAGACAGCCTGGGCTACAGAGAAACCCTGTCTCCAAAAACCAAAACAAACAAGCAAACAAACAGAGAAAATAAATCATCTATAGATGAAGGGATATACTTCTCTCTCCCAAATGTCAATGGAAAGTTGTAAGACAGATATAAAGGACACTAACAGTAACTGATATACAAATCATTGCTGTCCAAGGTTTGCAGTCTGAATGACAGGCAAAACAAAGACATCAGGTCAGTTTGAAAAACCTAACATGAACAATTTATCTTGAGTAAAGTTCAAGATTCTGGAAGGAAATTAAGTAAGACATCTAAAAATCAATACTGTGCTAAAAACATTGCTCAGTGGTAAAGTGCTTGCTGGTCGCCATGTACAAGGACCTGGGTTTAAACACTAACACAACACACAATAAATAAAACCAATGCTAAAGGACCAGATGCAGGACCCATATACAGATGACAGCTAGAGCTGCAAAAGTAAATCTAATTTCTCACAATAAGTACAAGCATCTAGAAAGAAAGGAAAGAGCAGATAAGAAACAATCAACCAGATACAACACAATCCCCAGGTCACAGGCACTTTCAAAACCTTCAAGCACTCTCAAACCCTTCATCAAAGAAATCCAGTCTGGATAGACTCCACTAAGTATTCACCATAGTGGCGGAAGAAATTAATCTCTGTAGCTTCAGTTTAATAAAGTAAACTACCATGGATGCTGGGTGCTAAACTACTAGAATAAAATTTTACAAGTGGATAATATTTAATCATTTTTCAATTATCTTTTGGCTTGTTTCATTTATTTCCCAACTAGCCATGAGGCAGATTATACCTCTAAATGTTATAGCTAAGGAAACAACACTAATAAAGATTAACTTTCCCGCTTAGGGGTTGGGGATTTAGCTCAGTAGTAGAGCGTTTACCTAGCAAGCACAAGGCCCTGGGTTCGGTCCTCAGCTCTGAAAAAAAAGAAATTTCCCACTTAATCAATGTGAGAACTAGTTTCACATGTAACCTAGATCTGCACATAATAGTAGCAATGTAGGCTCTAAAACAGACTCACTGGATTCAACTCCAGCTCCAATGTTCGCCAGTCCTGTGACTAAAAGGAAATCATTTAAGAGTTACAGAAACTACTCTTGACAAAGGGACATTTTTCTATATTTTTCTTTTTCCTTGTGTGCTTTGAAGGTCAAGACACCCTGAACTAGTCGGTCTTCTGCTGCTGCTGCTGTGGAACTGACCTCAGATCACCACACTTGGAAACAAGCACTTGACTTGCTAAGCCATCTTTTCTGCCCTATTCTGTCCTTTATAGAAAAATAAGAAAATAGAGAAAAAAATTATTTGGGGTTTTTTGTTTGTTTGTTTGTCTGTAGACAGGGCTTCTCTGTGTAGCCCTGGCTGTCCTGGAACTCACTCTGCAGTCCAGGCTGGCCTCCAACTCAGGAATCCTCCTTCCTCTGCCTCCTGAGTGCTGGGATTAAACAGGCAGATCTATGTGAGTTTAAGGTCAATGGAGTCTACATATCAAGTTCCAGGCTAGCCTGGCCTATGTAAAGAGACTTGTCAAAAAATAAAGTAAGTGTAGTAAGTTTTAAAAGTGCAAGTAAGTTAAAATTACAGCAAGCTTTGCTTCTAGAGATACTCACTTTCTTTAAACATTTCTTAGATGTCATAACTTACTGTTTAGTTATTACTAAAATACTTAAGCAATACAAATTGGTGGTACATGCCTTTAATCACTTTAGAGGCACAGGCAGGTAGATCTGAGTTGGAGGCCAGCCTGGTCTACAGAGTGAGTTCCAAGACAGCTAGAGCTACACAAAGAAACCCCATCCCAAAACACTCCTCCTCCTCACCCCCACAAAAAAAAAAAAAAAAAAAAAAAAAAACCTGGTGCTCTTGGGCTAGAGCACTGGTTCAGTGGCTCATTGTATTGGCTGCCCTTCCAGAGGGCACACTGGGTTCAATCTCTACCACCTACATGGCAGCTCACAACTCTCTGTAATTCTGCTCCCTAGAAATCCTCTTCTGGATTCCAAGAACACAGCACACACATAATACACAGACATATATGCAAGTAATACACATATACACAATAAGAAAAAGGGACATGTAATCCCAGCACTCGGGAAACAGAGGCAGGTGGATCTCTGTGAGTTCAAGGCCAGCCTGGTCTACAGAGCTAGTCTAGGACAGGCTCCAAAGCTACAGAGAAACCCTGTCTCGAAAAACCAAAAAAATAAAAAAAATTAAAAAAAAGGAAAAAGGGGCATGGTTAATACTTACAGTACAGCATATATAAATCAAATACACAAAGCATGATAGCGCTCTCTTTTAGTCCCAGCATTCAGGAGAGAAGCAGGTGAACCTGTGAATTTGAGGTCAGCCTGGTCTACATAGTGAATTCCAGACCAACCAGAGCTACACTGTAAGACCTGTCTCAAAACAAAACACAACAGTTAACAATAAGAACTGAATGCACATAGAAAGAAATACAACTTACCCTGATGCAGCTGAAACAACAAAGCTTGGAGCAGTGAGGACACAGCCGAGCATCCCGCAATTTCTCCATACAAATGAAACATCGGAAAACCTCAGCAATGCTCTGAAAATAAAAGATGCCAGGTGCCCACATTACACTGAGTCAAGAGTAAAAAGCATGATAAAAAGACTTCAATCAAGGCCAGGCATAGTGGTGCACAACGTTAATCCCAGCATTCAGGAGGCAGTGACAGTTGGAGTCTATAGTCTGAGACTATACACCAGAGTTCCAGGTATCCCTGGGCTACTCAGTGAGATGCTGTTCAAGACAAAGACAGAAAAAGAAAAGAGAAAGAATTCACTCAGCATTTACACTTACTTGGGGCTGATAATGCCTCAAGTTTTAACTATACTCCCTATCAGAACTTTGGTGAGTCAGAACATCTAGAAAATATGCTTGTTTTTTAATAAGCTTGATGATGGTTCTAAGAAAAACATGGACTAAAAAAGTGGGTAAGTCAGTGAAGTGCTTGCCTTGAAAACATAAGAATCTAGGATCCCAGAATCGGGGTACAATCCAGTGTGGTGGTGGTACATGCCATCCCAGCTATGGCAAGACAGGAGGCAGAGACAGGCAGATCCCTGGAAGCTCACCACCAGCAAGCCTGGCTAACTGGTGAAGTTCCAGGCCAATGAGACCCAGTCTCAAACTAGAGGTGGAATGTAATCACCAATGGGTCTCCTCCAACCTCCATCTGTGCACCATAAACACACACACACACACACACACACACACACCTGCACACTAAAGCACACGCACACACACATATACACACACACAAAGTAAGAAAAACAAAATGTGCCGAGTGTCGGTGGCGCACACCTTTAATCCCAGCACTCGGGAGGCAGAGCCAGGTGGATCTCTATGAGTTGGAGGCCAGCCTGGGCTACAGAGTGAGTTCCGGGAAAGGCACCAAAACTACACAGAGAAAACCTGTCTCGAAAAACCAAAAGGAAAAAAACGAAATACATAGATTTTATATAGGAATACTTTCACTGGGTTACATTAGGTTAATTATGGCAATTAACACATATAGCATGTAGAAATTCTTAATAGTACAAAAAGAGGTGTGCATGTAGCAGAAATAAAGGAAGACTGCATGACTAAATACATAACGACAACTTTTCACTTCACAAAGGAGATGGATGGCTTCTGTGATTACAAGAGGGAATTTGTTTTTTGTTTTGTTTTTTAAGAGTCTCACTACATAGCTCTGGATGGTCTGAAAACTCTCTATGCTCTCCATCTTGGCCTAGAAAACAGAGATCCGCCTGCCTCTGCCTCCCAAAGGGCTGGAATTTGTGTGCCACCACATCCAAACAAGAGGAAATGTTTAAAAGGATACAGTGGAGCTACCGAGGTGGCTCAGCAGGCAAAGGCTCCCACTGCCAAGTCCAAAGATCTGTATTCCATACCAGGCACCCAGTATAGGAGAACTGACTCCAAGTTGTCCTGACCGCCACATGAGCACATCAATGAATACATATCTACACACACTCAAAATAAATATTTGTAAAGTACTTAGGTTGGTGGCAAAGTATTCTGACCCAAAGAGAAACTAACTTAGAATCTGAATTTCTGTCCTGATGGAATCAACTAATTATGTGAGAATCTGCATCCACTAAAAATTTTAGTGTCATTTCTATGACATCTAGTGAACAATAAAAAAATGTACACAGAAAAGGTTTTTAAAAGGTTGTGAAAAGAAAAAAAACCACAACAACATTCTTCTTTACAAGTTTAAGAGGAATCTATCATGAAAGTAATTGACAAGTTAAAATTTTTAAAAACTAAAAATACTGCTAAATATATTGTTACTGTAGTTTTAAGTTTATTTTTGCAGTACATTTGTTTTTACTCCATCCCATAAAAATTAAGCCCTCCTAAAATCAAGAAAAGTTTACAAAACCTTTATACAACTTTCACAAAAACAATTAAGTAGAAAATTACTCATGATGCTAATCATAACTGCAAGCCGGAACCTGAGAGATGTGGACTCTAAACGGCTCTGGGAAGAAAAAAAAAAACATTGGGTGAATTGGGTTAATCTTGAGTGCAATGCTCAGTAAGTTACACCACCACCACCCCCCTTTTTTTTTTCTTGAGACAGGGTTTTCTGTGTAGCCTTAGCTGTCCTTGGCTCTCCTGGAACTCAAGTCTGCAGCCGAGGCTGGCCTCGAACTCACAGAGATCCACTTGCTTCTACTTTCCAAGTGCTGGGATTAAAGCCATGAACCACCAATGTCCGACCCCCCTTTCTTTTTATAAGCAAAATTATATAGTATTTTAGTGACTGAAAGGTTCAAACTTTAACTATTACTACATAGCATAGTTGTATCCCCAAAAGGCAATCATTTTTGATGCTTCTAGCCTTTAAAGAAATATCCCGACCACATGGTCATAAGAATCAGTGCTGGAAAGCAGTCACTGAGACAGTAGAGTATTGGAGGGTGTGTGTGTGTGTGTGTGTGTGTGTGTGTGTGTGTGTGTGTGTGTGTTCTACAAAATGCTGGAAAGCAGTCACTGACACAGTAGAGTATTGGAGGGTGTGTATGTGTGTGTGTGTGTGTGTGTGTGTGTGTGTGTGTGTGTATTCTACAAAATGTACCGCTGAGGGTGAAAAACGTTTAATCATTCTGAGCAAGTCGTGGCGAGGAAGCGGGGCAAGTCCTTCCGATGAATTTGCAGTTCTGCTCTGGAGAGGCTCAACCTGCAAACAGAGGAGAGCAGAGGTGCCAAGGCGTCGCTGCAAACTCTCAGCACCTGACTGCGGAACAGCTTCAGCACCTGGCAGCCTGAGGGCAGCAGAACCACAGGGCCAGCCTCCCGCTTGGCGACCAGCAGAGGCTGCCTCCCACAGGGAGGCGAGAGCATGGCGCCCCGGATAGAAAAGGCTCCCCGGTGGAGGGGAGCCCGGCCACCGCCCTCCGCAACGCCCCTCACCTCCACACTCTGCTCGTCCATTGCCTCCGGCTCTCGGCGGGGCCCTCGGCGACCCTCGGAGTCGGTGGTCTGCGCTGTCAGCCGCCGGCCCGAGGTCGCCAGGTCAACGGCGCCCACCTCAGCAGGCTCCCACAACAGTGCCACCTCCGTGCCCCATCCCGTCAGGTTCCCCGCCGGCTACCCCCCGTTTCGCCATTTTTATCCGCGCGCCAGCCCTGGGGCGGTGAGGGAGGGCTAGCGGTAGCCGCAGCGCCTTCCTCCCGCCTCAGCCACCGGCCCGTGTCCGCGTGGGCGCCTCGGCCCACGTGACGGCGGCGCGCGCGGGTGGAACCGCCGCGGGCCCGGTCCGCGGCAAAACCGGCGTTGCGGAGAATTCGCAAACACCAACGGTAACCAGGGCAGCTAGAGGCGCGGCAGCCGGGCAAGCGCGGCGCGCACGCGCGGTCGGCGGGGCGGGGCGGAGAGGAGAGGCGGGGCGGAGAGGAGAGGCGGGCTCCGGTTGCCGCGGTCCCGCGGTGCGCATAGCGCACGAGACTTGGGGAGGCCGTGCGCCGGGGAGGCGTGCCTGGGGACGGCGCCAGGCCCTGGGCTCTCAGATTCGACGGGCCGGAAGACTGCCGCCACCTCGTGTGCTTGTGGTCCTTAGTTGGAAGCCACGCCCCCACGCGTTCGGGACCGGGAGAGTTATTTGCGCTCCGGACCCCCGTCTGTGCGCATCTCAGTGGTCTGGGCTCACTCGAGGAGACCCTGGAGCCGCGGACTCATGGTTAGGGTGTTTTTCCGCCTCTGAGAGGAAAAGCAAACTTCAAGTATTTTTTTTCTTAGACTTCGTTTCCTCTATTCGAAAGCTCCGATTGTGATGGACAGGCGATTTTTGCTTTGGTTTATTATTATTTCGAAACAAGGTCTCTGTAGCCGGTGTTGGACTGGATATATAAGACATATAAGATTGCAGGCGAGCTACCAGGTCTGCTTCTCATATTCCACCCACTACTCCTTTCCTGCTGCTTGAGTTGTTTCTGCTACCTGGGACTAACATAAAAAGACTGTATTCAGCTTTCCTAGGTATAGCCTCTAATTTCCTGCCCGAAGAGACGAGTTAGGTTGAAGAAATTGAGGGTGTGTGAGACAATAGGTGTAGGTCAAATTCTTAAATCTTAATATTTCTTTTGAGTTCATTAAATAGTTATTTATAAACTCCAATCTAGAGATAATATAGAAACTTTTAGTGGTTAGCAACAATTTTTTAAATCACATGAACCATAAACAAGATTTACAGAGGCTAGACAGATGGCCCAGAGGTTAAGAGCACTTACTGCTCTTGGGGAGGATCAGTTTCTAATCTCACCTTTGGACTCACAGGCTTTAATTACAACTCCAGGAGATCAGACGTTCTTCCAGCCACCTCAGAAACCAGAAATCATGTGCACGCATGTGACCATAACCCAAAATAATGTACACACACACACACACACACACACACACACACACACAATTTAAGAAAGTTGAAATGTTTCAGTGTTGAAATTGTTTTCACTTAAAATCATTTATGGTCTTGAACTAGATGCAGGTTGTTAGCTGCACGATTATTTGTATTAACATGTCCTCAATTGTACCTTTTCTGTTTTTGTTCTCATGTAGGGTCTCATGTGGCTTGCACTAATCTGAAACTTCCTTGGTAGCAGATTGCTGGCCCTTAACTCCTGCCTCCTCCATCTTCTCCCTGCTGGAATATTACAAAGGTGTGCCACCACAGTACGGTTACATTTTAAAATTATTAATTTTGTTGTTTAAATTTTGCCTCAAAAAACAGTAGGGGCCCAGTGTATTGGTGCATGACTTTATCCTTGAATCGTGGCCTTTAATGACTAGGCAGAACAGACAGAGCTCTAGGTGTTCGAGACTAGCCTGGTCTACATAGTGAGTTCAAGCCAGCTAGGGCTCCATATTCAAATTCAAAAATCAATCAAAAAGAAATTGATTGTGGGAAACAGTATGGCACTTGAGATTCTCAAAATATGGAGAAATCCTTGCCCTTAAGTATATCAGATTATTACCAACCCAAAATGTTTAAGGAACTAATAGTTATCTATCAGGATAGTTCGTAAAAATAAAACATTAGAGAAATCTGCAACTCATTAGGGGTCTTTGATTCCAAGTACAGTCAGATTGTGGTTAACTTGGGCAAAAAAGAAATTGGTAGTTGGCCAAGTTAAAGGTCATTTGTCAGAACCTGGATTAGGAAGTCTGCTAGCACTTGGGAGCTTGAGGCAGAAGATTAAGAATCTGCATGAAGCCAAGCAGGGCTATATCCTAAAACCAAAAAAACTGGGGCAGCACTTAGGGCCCTTCTCCACAAGACATATCTCCCAAAATGCTACTGCTTTTGTAATTTATAACTATACAGATTGTCAGTAAGAAACTGAGCAATGGCTACAGTGAAACCCTGTCTCAAAAATCTGAGCAAAATCATGGTATAGCCATACAGTTTTATAAACGTTTAAAAAAAGAAGATTGAATATATGGTATATGTCATGAAAAAATATATTTTAAATGTCAAAACTATATACAGCTACAATAGAATGTATGATTATTGACCTTTTTTGTTTTTTAAAAATTCAATGTGAATACATACAGAAAAGAACAAATTGACTGCAGATTATTTCTGGAAAATATGCATTATACCGGTATTTCTAAATATCTTAAGTACTATTATAAGTTAAAACAGAAAAACACTACAGTAATAGAAAGTTAGCATGTAGATGAGAAATATTCTAAATTAGAGAAGTAAAAATTAAGGTAATATAACATGGAGGTTGGAAACTATGACCAATTTTAGGTTTTATTGTATAGATAGGTAGATGCAAATGCATTGAAATGGTTTCAGTTCCAGCTAACAGAAGAGTGGCCACTAACAAAATTACAAATGAACAAGCAGTTTGAGCATATTCAGTTTAAATGTTCAGGTTGAGAATTTTACTGGCAATACTGGCCTAGGGCTAGAAGTTATATTTGAGAGTCATAAAGTCTTAAGGATTAGAAAACAAATGTAAAGGGGAAAAAAAATACATTTGCTGGGTTTTGTTTGAAACCAATATTGGCTCACCTGAAGCCCCATGACCAGCTTGATCATAAAAGTACTAAAGATGGTTTTCTGTGCGCGCCCAGTGTGTTCTTTAAACTGGTTGGCTGTGGTGCTAGCAGCCTCATTCACAAGTGTTTAAGGCAAGAAGATCTTGAGTTCCAGGCCACCGCGCACCATGTTCTGGGACCTGCTCTCAACTGTCTGTCAGGGTGGATGTGGCGCACAGCCTTTCATCCCAGAACTCAGGAGGCACCGGCAGGCACAGAGCTCTGTGCTGGTAACAAATGTTAAAAGCAGGTATGAAAGTTCATGCCTGTAATCCCAGCACTTAGAAGACTGAGTAAGATTATCTCCAGTTCCAGGACAACATGGCCTAGACAGTGAGAGCCTCTCAAAAAAAAAAAAAACAAAAACAAAAAACAGCACCATAACAGTAGTGGCATATGCCTTTAATCCCACCGCTCAGGAGGAGCAAGAGGAGCTCTGTGAGTTCAAGGCCAGCAACAAAAACAGAGGGCTTAATAGATGGCGCAGCAGTTAAGAGCACTTGCTGTTCTTCCAGAGGACCCAGGTTCAATTCACAGTACCCACGTGGCGGCTCACAAATATCTACACCCTTTTCTGGCCTCCCTGGGTAGGAAGCATGAACAGGCAGACATACATGCAGGCGAAGTACCCATGTACATAAAATAAATCTTAAAAAAAAGAGAGAGAGAGAGAAAGAAAGGAAGGAAACAGGGCCAGCCTTTGACTCAGCACTCAGAGCAGAAGCAGGGGATCTATGAGTTCTTGGCCTGCCTGGTCTACATAACACATTTCAGACTACAGGGCTATGTAGTAAAAGTCTGCTTCAAAAAAAAAAAAAAAAAGACTGGACATGGTTTCTCATTCCTGTAATCCCACCATTATAGAGCTGAGGCAGCCAGCTCACCAAGATACCCTAGGCAAGTCTGGACAGTGTGGGACTCTGTTTCAAAAATAAATAAATAAATAAGGAAATTCAGGGCTATAACTCAGTGGTAGACTGCATCCCAAGTATATGCGACACCCTAGGTTCAAGAACCACAAAAATACAGTGAAATTGATTTACACACACACACACAATGCATGTATACACACATACACACAGTAGATAGTAGCAAATAAGTCAGTGATTTCAGTGTTTTACTTTTCATATAGAATGAACAACTTCAAAATTAGACTGAAAGATAAATAACAGCTGGGTGGTGTTGCACACCTTTAATCCCAGCACTCAGGAGGCAGAGCCAGGTGGATCTCTGTGAGTTCAAGGCCAGCCTGGTCTACAGAGTGAGTTCCAGGAAAGGTGCAAAGCAACACAGAGAAACCGTCTCAAAAAAAAAGATAAATAACAAACATTACAATACTAGATGGACAGTCCAAAACAGCATTAGAAAACAAGCTAATTTATTATTAACAAACAAAGGGAAGGGAAAAAAAAACAAAAGGAGAGTTTTCACAAAATAGTCTACGAATTATATTAGGGAAATACTGAACATCATAGACACACAACTAAATAAAAATGTGCTATCGTCTATAATGTACATTTTCAAAAAAGAAATTACAGGGTTGGAGGTGTAGCTCGGTTTGTACAGTGCTAGCCTAGCATGCTCAGGCTCTAGTTAGCACTCTGGAAGAGGCAAAGTAAAAGATTATCCTTGGCAACACCAATTCTGAAGCCAGCCTGGGATCACATAAGATCTTGTCTCAAAAAGAGAGGGGGAGAAAGAAACAGTGCCCAGTGTGGCAGGGTATGCCTTTAATCCCAGTACTCAGGAGGCAGAAGCAGGCATCTCTAGGATTCATGCCAGTCTGGTCTACATAGTGAGCTCCAAGGCTAGCCAGAGCTACATAGTGAGAGCTTGTCTCAAAAAAGTAAACAAACAACACCTGAAAACAGATTGAAATGTACAAAAATATTCTTTTACAAAATCCCATAATATCTAAAATTATCCCAAATATAAAAAAGAAAACAAATTAAAATAGTATTAAGGGATTTCATTACCTGAACCCACAAAACTAAGTATGGGCATCAGTATTTCAATCTTCTTCCCATTCCATCCTTTTAGGCTTTTAGTCATATGATATCCACCCTTCGAACTATTTCCTCCCCTAAGTATCACGATCCTGACACTCAAGGAAAATCTCCATCTTCCTCATCGGCCTCCCACCCCTTGATGGATTAATGACATCAAGCATAAATAAGACATCTTGCTGAATTGATCTTGGAATTGATCTTTTCTCCATTAGAATCCGTTTTAAAATTCCATGTCTTATAAGTCTGGCATGTGAGATTTTAATTGCTCTGTCACAGCTTTCTCTTCTTCAGTCAGTGGAGTTAGCTAGAAAACAAATTACAAAATATTTAGTTCCAAAACCTCCAGAGGTTGTTAAATGAGTTAAACATCCGTTGCTCACAGATGTTTTTTGTAAGCTTATACTATATATGTAATCATGAAACTTGAAAGATAAGGGAAAACAATAGCTCTTTGGCTATTTATACACCAGGACTGAGCTTTCAAAGAACTTGCAATTAGGCTATACAAACAAGATCAAGAAATCAAACAAATTGGGCTGGAGAGATGGCTCTGCAGTTAAGAGCACTGACTGCACTGCCAAAAGACCTGGGTCCAATTCCCAGGACCCACACAACAGCTCACAACTGTCTGTAGCTCCAGTTCCAGGGCTCTGACATCCTCACACAGACACATGCAGGCAAAACACCAATGCACATAAAATACAAATAAATAAATAATTTGTTTTAAAAAAAAAAAGAAATCAAACTAAATTAAGGACTATCATTTAATAGAACTAAATTCATGTTTGGATACCATATTTGGAAAAGAAATTTGGACCAAAACAGTATGACATTTTCCCCAGAGAAATAAGTTTGTGCTACATTTTGAAGACCTCATCTCAAAAAAAAAACATTTTAAAAAATAAGAAGCTGGATGGTGGCGGCAAACACCTTTAATTGCAGCACTTGGAAGGCAGAAACTGGCAGGTCTCTAAGGTTGAGGACAGCCTGGTCTACATAGTGAATTCCAGGTCAGCCAGAGCTACACAGAGAAACCCTGTCTGAGGGGTTGGGGGAGCTGGGGGAGAAAAAGAAAAGAAAAGCAAGTACTCTGATGGGTAATAAGAAAGATGAGGAGAAAACAAGTAACTATCCACTCAAAGCAGGTGGGAGCAAGAGCCGAAACAAAAGGGAATGAAATAACCAATAAAGGATTTTCACAGAACACCAACAGGTTGGCTGAGAAAAGGGTTATTTGGGAAAATAACACACGCTACAGCTCAAACCTCTGAAATAGTTACAAACTGGCCTAATTATATAGGTCATCTCTAGAGAGACTGCCAAATCTGGAACATGACAGAACTACAGAATTAGCATCTCCAGGGTAGCACCATCCAATAAAACTTCCCATGATGCTGGAAATAATCTGTATCTGCAGTTTGAACAGGAAATGAAGAACTGAATTTTCAATTTTATGTAACCACTTTTAAATTTATATAGCCACATGTGGTTATTGGATAGCCTCATTCTCCAACATCCCACTATTCTTCTATGCAGCTGGTTTAACAGATCAACATTGGCCCAACATGTTCATATGTATAAAATTATAAACACTTATTCCACAACCCACATAATGCAGAAATCTACTCCAAATAATGGAATGGTATTAATATGGGAAAACATATTCTCAATAAATCCCTGTTATTCCTAAGATTACTAGGGAAGAATTCTCAGGCCATAAATTTAATAAGTCCTCAAAGTCTTTTTCCCAGAATTAAGCCCAACTTAATCAGTCTGGAGTTTGATGTAACTGTTGTTTTGGGGTATTTTGATTCCTTTCCTGGAACGAGTGAGCATGAAAGGATAAGCAGTACCTTCTTCATCCTCTCTTTCAAGCATCATCTCCATAATACTCGGCTTAAGAATCCTTACAATTGTGAACTTATGACCTGATGTGTCTAGACTTCTCACATAGGTTGTGGTATAAAACATCAGCTACTGAGCTAGGCACTAAGATTTACCTGAATGATTTAGTAGCATTTGTATAAGATATCAAGGGGTTGACAATTTAGCTCAGTGGCACAAGGCCCTGGGTTCGATCCTCAGCTCTGGCAAAAAAAAAAAGAACAAAACAAACAAAAACCCAGCAGGACACAGCTCCATGGTAGAGTGCTTCCCTAGCATGAACAAGGCAGAGTTTGATCCCCCAACACACAATGAAAGGTCTAGAGCCAGGGCAGGCATGGTGGTAGATGCCTTTAATCCTAGCATTTGGAAGGCTGAGACAGGCAGAGCTCTCTAAATTCAAGATCAACCTGGTCTATGGTCTACATATTGAGTTCCAGACTGGCCAAGGCTACATGCATTTGAAACAAACAAAACCAATAACAAAAAATAGATCAAGAAATCATCTACGTGTGTTTTGTTATTTTTTGTTTGGGTTTTTGGGGTTTTTTTGCCTTTTGAGACAGTGTCTTGCTATGTAGCCCCAATTGGCCTGGAATTATGAGTCCTTCAGTTTTTCAAGAGATGAGATTACAGGGGTGTACCATCAACATTTGATGTCTTACTAGTTATGATGCTTCCCCCGCCCCTCACTCCCCTCCTTCCATTTTTTCAGACAGAATCTCATGTGTATCAGACTGTCCTCAAACCCCTTTTGTAGACAAGGATGACCTCAAACTTCCTATCCTTCTGCTTCAGGTGCTGCGATAACACATGTAGCCCACCATGCCCGGTTTATATAGTTCCATGGACTGAACCTGAGGCCTCATGCATGTTGGGCAAGCACTGTACATCTTCAGCCCTTTGTGGGTTTTTTGTTTGTTTGTTTGGTTGGTTGGTTGGTTTTGTTTTGTTTTTTTGTTTGTTGTTGTTTGAGGCAGGATCTTACTCTGTAGCCCAAGCTGGCCTTCAACAGTTTGTTGTTGAGTTTTTCTTTAAGAAAGAGTCTCCCTGCCTGGTCCTGGAACTCACTGTATAGATCAAATGAGCCTGTAACTTTTTTTGAGGGGAGAGGGTTTTGTTGCTACCTCCACCTCCCAAGTGCTGGGATTTGATGCTTGCCACTCTGCCTGACTTTGCATCAAACACTTACTAGTTCCTCTATAAACAAGGAGAATCCCAGGGTGGTGGCACATGTCTATAATCCAGCACTCAGGAGGCTGAGGCAGGAGGATTGGTTTGAGTCCAAGATAGTACTACACAATGAGACTGTCCTATCTCCAGAAACAAAAAAGAGAGTTGCTTCATTTTATAAGTTTAGTAAATTTAAATTTTCTCTTCTGCCATGGTTATAAAGCCCAAAACAGTACCCCTTTTCACTAACCAAGTCAAATCGACATGATTTCTTTCTCTCTTCTTTTACTAAAAACAAAAGCAATAAGTTTTAGGGAATCAAAAAATTCAATTTCTATCAATAGTTTAAACTAACTACTAGGTTGGGGATTTACCTCAGTGGTAGAGCGTTCAAACCTCAGCTCCAAAAAAAAAAAAAAGAAAGAAAGAATAAACTAACCACTAAATTTTACATTCTATTGTAGGAAGTAGAGTAAGCCATGAGTGACTGAAGTCCTGAGTGGATCTGTGTTGTTGACATGAGCCAGCCATGTAAAATACCCTTGAGCCACAGACCCTTGAAGGAATGGCAAAGCCTTCCTCTGGTCTGAGTATGGATGTTGACAGTGTGCAGAAAATGTCCACCATAGCTTCTTCTCCCCAGATATAGACGGCCTGAAAACTGCTTCCCTGTAGAGATGGCTCCTCCCCATTAGCTAAACCTGCCTTCTAGAACTAGCTGTACACCATAAATTCTGTATGTAATATCCCTACTTCATTGTTCGCCCGTGTGCAATTCCCCTGCCCTCTGCTCAACTCTATATAATAAACACACTGTGCTTCTCGGATACTAAGGCTTCTCTAGAGTCAGGCTACCAAATCCCAGCATTTCTGTCTGTGTGTCTGTCTTTTCTTCATTCCCTCACCACCTCAGTCACATCCAAGTGTCCGGAAGCCGTGCATGGACGCAGCAAAGCATACTGGGGTTTTCTTTTTTAAAACAGTATTCACAACTAAAACTTCACAAGTCCAGTCTGTCAACTACAAACATTACCTCCAGGTCTGTGTGCTTTTGTAGTTCCTGTATCATGGTCATTGTCTTGCTCAGAGTAGCACAAATGCGGCTCTTACTCTCTGTTTGCTCAACAGAAAGTGGCTTAAAGCGTGCACACAAAGCTTGATATCGAGACTTTATTGCTGATAATTCCTTTAAAATTGCAACTGCATTTTTCTACATCAGAAAAAATAAGGTTAATATATGTTAAATAATGTAGTGAGAAAATTAAACTTATTTTCAAAAATTAATATGTACAACACATTCTACCAAATATTTGTTTGGTCACCACTATTTTACTATACAACCCTGGTTAGTCTAAAAATTGCTATGTAGACCATGCTGACCTGGAACTCAGAAAAATCCACCTGCTTCTGCCTCCCGAGTACTGGGATTAAAGCTACTCCTGTTTTTGTGTACACACACACACACACACACACACACACACACACACACACACACACACGTAATTTGGGGAGGAGGGTGGATTCCAGATGGAATTTCTCTGTATAACAAACCCTAGCTGTTCTGTAACTAGATTTGTAGACCATGCTGGCCTCGAACTTACAGAGATCCATGTGCCTCTGTCTCTTGTGTGCTGGGATTAAAGGCGTACACCACCACCACCCAGACTAGTAATAATTTTTTTTAATTACTGTGGGAACAGCTAAAGGACTACAGTCCACTGAATTGTATACCTTACTGCATTTGTTTGTTCAAAGTTGAGGCTGGCCAAAGTTTTGTTTGAAATTCTGCTATTGTTTAATTCTTTCGTTTTTCGATAGTCTCACTATGCAGACCCAAATGCCCTGAACCCAGATAAAGAGGCTAGCTAAAAATGTATAGCAATGCTCCTGCCTGTCTCCCAAGTACTGACAATTATGGCCTACAGTAATTCCTTTAATGTATAGATTTTCTACATTCAAAGGTGCTAGTTTCTATCTACTGTCAAGGATACTATCAACTGATGATGCATGGAGACTGTTTCCTCTTTCCCATGGACATGCATACTTGGAAGGCATGAATTTATGGTAGGTAAACAGAGTTCTGATGCAGCGGGCATGTATCTATAATTCCAGCTGCTCAGGGGGCTGAGGCAAGGGATCTCACTTAAGCCCAGAAATCAAGACCAGACTAAGCCACACGAGGCTCTTCCTCAAAATTAAATAGATAAAGTTGGTGATCTCTGTACAATGTAACCTTAACTACTGCTCTGGTTTGCTTTCTATTGCTGCAATAAAACACGGACTAAAACCATCTCTGGGAGGAAATAGTTTATTTAGCTTCCTCGTCCCAATCAGTCCATCCTCAACGGAAGTCAGGGCAGAAACTCAAGCAGGAACCTGGAGGCAGGAATGGAAGCAGAGGCCATGGAGGGTGCTGCTTCCTCACTTGATTTATTTATCTTTTTTATGTGTACAAGTGCTCTATGTACATATGTATACAGTGTTCTGCCTGCATGGATACATGCAGGCCAGAAGAGGGTGCCAGATCTCATTACAGATGGTTGTGAGCTACCATAGGGGTGCTGGGAATTGAACTCAGGACCTCTGAGCCATCTCTCCAGCCCCTCAGCTTGCTTTCTTATACAACCCAGGACCACCTGCCTACTGTGAGCTGGGCCATACCCCAGCAATCATTAACAAAAGAAAATGCTCACAGACTTGCTTATAGGTCAGTCTGACAAAGAGTTTTTTTCAAATGAAGTTCCTCCCAGATGACCATGGATTGTGTCAAGCAGAAAGAAAGCCGAGGGGTGGGCTGGGAGGACCAGTAAAAATACATAACTTTATTCAAGCATATAATCTTCCCCAGAGACTATCATGACTACTAACCCTCCTCTCTTTAAATTATGAACCACTATTCTAGAAGTAGAAATATTCTGTCTTGTCACTTCAGAGGCTTCCTCCTGACTTATACATCTGAGTTCATTAACTGTTTTTAAAAGTTAGCACATAAGCCAGCGGTGGTAGCACATGCCTTAAATCCCAGCACTCGGGAGGCAGAGCCAGGCGGATCTCTGTGAATTAAGGCCAGTCTGATCTACAGAGTGAGTTCCAGGACAGCCAGAGTTACACAAAGAAACCCTGTCTCAAAAACAAAAACAAAAACAAACAAACAAAAACCATTTAATACATGTCATTCTGTAAACATATGTTCCTACATCCCTTGGGAAAATATGAAAAAGTACAATCACTTCAGTATCCAATGAGCAATCTTCCATCAAAACAAGATTTTGTGCCTCTACAAACCTAGCACTTATAAGAAAAGCTTGGTTCTTAATAATTTAGAATATATTACTACTAGAGATATTACCAGAAAATGTTTGTACAAAGTATTCTATTAAAAAGATCTACCTATCCGGGCATAGTGGTGTATGCCTTTAATGCCACCACTCGGGAGGCAGAGACAGGCAGATATTTGAAGTTGAGGTCAGGCTGGTCTACATAGTGAGTTCCAGGACAGCCAGGGCTACTTAATGAGTGAGACTCTGTGTCTTGAAAAAAGCAAAACAAAAATTTACTTTATTTCCCAGTTACCTCTCTTGCTGAATCTGGGTGATTAGTCTTGATTTCATATTCCAGCCTATATTGAATGTAATCCAAATCAGAATCAGCTTTCTGGAACTAAAAATCAGCACACATATATTATTTAGTTAACAAAAATATATTAGTAAGCAAAATTATTCATCCTCAAATCCTTGAATATTTTAATATATGACACTCATTTTAACTTGTAGTATATAAAGCAAATAATACCCATAATATTTATGCTCCATTAAAAACTTAAAACTAGGGCTATGTTGAATTTCTTGACAACCCAGCAGGTGAAGATGCCTGTAGTCAAGCCTGATGATCTGCGTTCAATCCCAGATCCATATGGTGGAAGGAAGGACTTAAGCTTTTGTTGGTCTGAAACAGGGTTTAATGTAAACCAGGTATACCTAGGGCTGGCTACAGCAGAAAATGAGCTTCAAATCTTTAGGGTTTCTCTGTATAGCCCTGGCTGTCCTCGAATTCACAGAGATCTGCCTGCCTCTGCCTCCGGAGCCAGCACTGAGACCTAAGGCGTGTGCCACCACACCCAGCTGAGCTTGAAATCTTTTTTTCTTTTTTCTGTTTGAGACAGGGTTTCTCTGTGTATGTAGCTTTGTGCCTTTCCTGGAACTCACTCTGTAGCCCAGGCTGTCCTCGAACTCACAGAGATCCGCCTGGCTCTACCTCCTGAGTGCTGGGATTAAAGGCGTGCAGCACCATCGCTGGCCTGACCTTGAAATCTTAATCCTCCAGTTTATCCCTCCAGAGTGGCTGGGGTTAGAGAAGGCCTATGTGCCTCCATTATCCTATTTCAGGCAGCGCTACTGGTCTCAGGGCCTTCTGTATGATTCTCCAAGCTACATCCATCCCAAGCACCTGTCTGGTGGAAGCAAAGAACTCACTCATCCAAGTTTGACTTTAACACATGCACCATGCATGTGCACCCATACACATATACATAAGCTGTATACTGGGTCATGTTAAATCTTTTTGTTAAGATTTAATTTGGGGACAGGCAGCAGTGGCGCATGCCTTTCATCCCAGCACTCAGGAGGCACAGCCAGGGGGATCTCTGTGAGTTCGAGGCCAGCCTGGTCTACAGAGCTAGTCCAGGACAGGCTCCAAAGCTACAGAGAGAAACCCTGTCTCGAGAAAAAGAAAAAAAAAAAGAACCACCAGCCCCTAGCCCCCAAACCACAAATCTCCAAGGAAAAAAATATAAATATTAGCAACCTTGGATTGAGAAAAAAATGTGTATGGGTCTGTGTGTAGTTTACATGGATGCATGTATGTACATGTATGTATGCAGGAATGCCAGAAGACTTTAAGAAAGACATTAAAGAAGATACATCAGTTGCAAATAAACACATGAAAAATGTTCAGTATCATTAAGGTGACTATGAAAAAGGTTTTATCAATTTCTTCTCTTTTTTGTTTTTGTTGTTGTTTGTTTTCTTTTGAGACAGGGTTTCTGTGTGTAGCCCTGGCTGTCCTGGAACCAGCTGTGTAGACCAGGCTGGCATCAAACTCAGAGATATGCCTGTCGCTGCCTCCCAAGTGCTAGGATTAAGGCGTGTGCCATCACTGCCCAGCTAATTTTAGCAATTTCTTACAAAATCAAATATATATTCACAGTACCTAGTAATCCCATTTCTCAGTATTTACACAAAAGAAATAAGAAATTATGTCCACACAAAAACATTTAATGCTTGCAACAATTTTATTCATAATAGACAAAGCCTGGAAATGACCCCAGAAACAATTTGTCAGACTTTATACAATAGAATACTACTCAGCAACAAAAAGGAGTCAGTTATCAATGCATGCAACAGAGATAAAATGACAAAAGTACTTACAGTAAGTTCAAGAAGGCCAACACAAAAGACCAACGAATGTGTTAGCCCATCCATAAGAAAGCTTAGAAAACTGCCGTTTGAGAAGAAACTGCAGGAGCTTTTCACTATGATGAAAATGTTTTATAGCTTAGTAGCGGAGGTTGTTATCTGATTGTAGACATTTGCCAAAACTCATCACAGTGTACACTTAAAATTTTGAGTTTTACTTACATAAAATGTGCATTAAGCATTACCAAAAAATGATGGTTTCTATTTTATAATTAAAATGATCAAGCATGTCTTGCAAGTTTTGAAGATTTTATTATTGTGTGTTTGTATCAATGTGTGACTTTGCATCTGTGTGCCTGCAGAGGCCAGAAGATGGTACTGAATGCCCTGGAGCTGGATTTACAAGTGGCTGTGAGCTACCAGATGTGGATGCTGGGAAGGGAACTCAGGTCCTCTGTAGTGCTCTTAACTGCTGAACCATCTCTCTAGTCCCCTTTCCTAAGTTTTTAATCTAAGCATTTCCTATATAACTTCAAAATTAACACTAAGACAGGGTGTTACCATAGTAGACAGCCATGAGACCATTTATCACTTACCAACTCATACAATCTAATGAGACCTAAACGTTGCCAGAACCCATCCAAGTCTGTTACAAAAAGAAGCAAATTACAAAGTACTATTCATTTAGACAAGCCATGATTTTAAACATACAGTAATGAATTTTCAGTGCAATACAGTAATGAATCTTTAATGTTATCTTTTTCAAAGGATGACTTTTAAAAATATACCTGGTAACAAAATTATACAGTTTTCAGCACTGAAAGCTACAGAAAAATTTTCATAAATAATATAGATGTAAGACAAGAACTGAACAAGGTGTGCGGCCTGCTTTCGGATGCTTTGACAATACTATTGCACTGCTAGCTGTAAAGAACAGTAGTGCAATAAAGTCAGAGCATTCGCCAGCAGTAGTGAGCAGGGAAGGAATGGAAGTCTCAGTGTGCAAAAGCTTTAGAGTTGAGTTGCCATTTTTGGTCAGCAGACATCCAAAACCTAAAAACATTTTTACCCAAGTTCATTTTTTTGAAGAGTAAAAAGACTTAAAGCCCAAGTGATAATTGGTTTTTGATACCTAACATGTAAGTAAGCAGCAGCATTCAAACATAAACATGCACAGATGTAAAGGAATTTTGTAGTATGTCCTGAGCCTTTAGTAACTGACATGGGCATCAGTAATACTTGAGAACTAATATTAACAAAATCAGCGATGATTACTACTGAGGCAAATGTATGAAAAAAATCTTTCTGGTCTGCTGAAATGTAATGTCGGTTACCTCTTCTTCCAAAGCAATTGGTTGCCTACCATAGAAAGCAAGCCCTTTGGGTAATTACTTCAAAGAAAATAAATGCAAAGGGCTGGAGAGATGATTCAGTGGTTAAGAGCACCTGTTCTTGCAGAGGTCCTGGGTTCTATTCCTAGCGCGCACTTGGCAGCCCAAAATCATCCATAACAGTTCCAAGGGATCCAATCCCTCTTCTGACCTCCTCGGGTATCAGGCACACATGTCATGCACAGACATAAATATATGTAGGCAAAACACTCATATTCATTAAAAAAAAAAAAAGAAAATAAATGACTATATACCCAATTTATCTTTATGGCTAATATACGTGCACACATAGCCCTTAAATCTTGTGCCTCTTTAACTCAAGAGTTTATTGAGGGCTAATACAAAAAAGGAGGAGAGTATCAGGGAACTGACATATTCTTAACAGAATATTAACCCAACATAACCTAATACTAGGCAAGAGGATTTTTAATCTTTCAGTTTAACTCTTAAAATATCCTATGAAGTGAAGAAAAGCATATCCATTCCCTTCAAACTTAGAAATATCAAGAAAACAATGAGAGGGATAAAATAAGTTTCCCTAAAAGTCAAATGTAAACCCAGAAACAGAATCCAAGCATCCTATTACACTGCCTTTTGTGAACAATCCCAGGGAGTATCACAAAAGGAGGGCAGGAGACAACCGCCACTCAATCAGTTAGTGAAGGGAGAATGTCAGAGAACAAAGGTTACCCTACAATGAGCTTATTCCACCATTAGTAATGTTGACTGATGCAAAAATACATTCCCATTGTTTTCATTGACCTTCCTTTAAATGCTCCAGTTCAGCTACTTAAACAGATTAAACCTGCTTAAAAAAAATAGACTCAAAAGAGCTGGAACATTGGATACTTATCCTCAGATCCTGGGTCACAAAACTCAAATTTGGGAATATTTAACTATGCTAACCAAGCACTGGGTTTGAAAGACAAGTGTTTAAAAGGCAAATTTAATTTTCTGAATTAGATATTAACACAAGAAAAATACAAAAAAAAATCATTCAGATTAGATGTTTTACAGAGTTAGAAGAACTATTGCCTTTACAACGTCATGCACTCCTATTATAAATCCAAGGGCTCCTTAGAAAATCTTTTAAATGATGTAAAGACTTTTACCCCATTTATCTTTGGCTTAGAAACTACAATTTCAACAGATACATATTTTTTTTTCTTTTGAGAACATGGTACATTTGAAGATGAAATGTCTTTTGCTGTCTGGTTAATAAAAAGCTAAAGTTAATATTGAAAATCATGATTAAAAATTGATTTTGCTTTTTAAGTCCTTGATTATGAAAAATAATAACTTGGAAAATTAAAGTGCTAAGTATATTTCAGGAAATCTCACAAAGGAAAAGCTGCTTTCCTTTCATTCTCTGCAAAAAGAAATTTTAAAGCTACCTCTAATTCAGACAATATCTAAAACGTTAAAGTTCAACAACCTCTTAACTTCCTAAAACTTACTTTCTGCCGGATGTTTGTGTTTTCCTTAAGATAATCTGCTCAATATCTTTTAAAAGTCTGAGTATTGATTGTACTGGGAAGGCTAGATAAAGCTTTGAAATTAATTAACCAACTAAAGAAAATAACCTGTTAAAAACAGAATTAGCCTCTAACAAGGCAAAACTATCTTCACCTACTCTAAAGGAAGGACTTCATAATGTGGGAGAGCAACAAGAGAATGTACATGCCTGTTGACTAACCACAATATTTAACAATACTTAACGTTTTGTGTGTGTTAATATTAATATATTACTATATTCACACACACACACACACACACACACACACACACACACACACACACACACACAAACCCTTTAAGTCAACTATTCATTTTTCAAGATTAGGAAAGCTGCAGAAAATTCTTCTCCCCCGTCCCCGTCCCCCACCTCCCCACCCCCCCACCCCCGCTTCCCATACTCCCTCCACGAAGTTTAAAATACAATGTTAATAAAAGCAACTGAAAGCCCTGTAATAAAATGTATGTCGAACACCTGAATTCCTTAACGCAAGAGAAAAGGAACTGAGGCCTCACACTTTCTAGAGTGAGAATGGGGGTGGGTGATCCTATCTTCCAGGATCACCCCAAAGTCCTTTCCAAGGCAGAAGTTACAGACACACGATATTCCTTGGAGAGAGTATAGCACAGACGCACCAGATACCTAGGCGGAGGGAAGAAGGACAGATTACGAGCGAAGGAAGAAGTGTTTTACTTTTCATATTAATCTTGTTATTTAAGGACCTGGGGGAACTCAGTGATCCCTTCACATTCTGTGCTTTTGAGGATGCTATTCCAATCTGGAAGGAAAGCGATCATGCAAAAGAAGACCGAAGACTGAAGAAGGGAACTAAGAAAAAAGGCGCGGAGACCAAGCGTCCAGTGCAAAGATGGGAGGGCGAGAATAAGGAGAACGAGGAACTGGGAAACCCTCGCAGAGAAAACTAGAAGGCCCCTGGGCTGGGCGAGTGCACGCCAGCCACGCCAGCGGCCACCGAGGTCCTCAGTGCCGGCCTCCACTTGCAAGAGGAAAGAGAGTGGGCAGCTCGAAAGCAGCCGGCCTGGCCTGGCGATGCCGCCCGCGCTGCAGGAAGGAGCTCCAGGCTGGGTGCTCGCTCCTCTCCCACGCCACCTCCGAGCCGCACGGAGCCGGGGCTGCGGGACGGCGGGCAAGTTTTCCGTGCGAGTCTAGCGTCCTCTTTCAGACCGTCCCGGCTCGCCCTCGAGGACGTGAAGAGTGGAGCCCCAATTTCGGCGCCCCTGGACTTCTGCCCCACCTCCTCCTCCATCGCCCTTTGCGGGAAACGTGAACGACCGCTCTCCACCGCAGGGCTTTTAAAGACCGCTCCAGGCACATTTCGGGGAGAAAGGTGGAAATAGAGGAGACGGTGTCGGCCCCGGGCGCGGCTCGTGGAGCCGGTGGAGGTGAAAGCGAAGCCCAGGGAATTACAAAGGCCCACACCCTCCACATCTCCCGCCATTTCCCTCACGAGTTCCCCGGATGTAACCCCTTCCCCCTCGGCGGTTAAGAGAGACCAAGGCGGCGGTGGCTCCGTTCGAAGCAGGAGGAAGGAACTCGATTCAGTTCCCAGCCTCCGCCACCCGGAGTTTCCGACGGCTCCAAGTCGCGCCTCACCCTCTAGGCCTTTGGAGGAGAAAACAAATTACCCAATAGGTTTCCTTCACTCTCCACTCACCATCAGTTCCAGCTTATCGACCTCCGCCTCCATGTTGAATAGTTGACATTCCTCAGACCGCGGAGGCGCTTAAGCTGCAAGCCGTGCTAGCACTGAGGGTCTCTATTGGACAGCTGTCATTCAACGTCTCGCGCTCATTGGCTCGTCCCTTCAGCCGGCGCCCGCCCATTGGCGATTGGGTAACGCCCCTCCTTATGAAACACGTTTTTCTGTTGGACAAAGACACAAAACGCCGTAGGAGGATTGGCTGTTGGGTATGTGATTATTCTCATTGGCTGCCTTCTGTTCTCCTCTTTCAAGTTCATACTTGGGAAACCGTTTACGATTGGGGTACTCGGAAGCAGCAGCAGCCAATGACATAAGAGCTTCCTCTGCCGGCCTAGGCGACGTGACACACCTTCTTTTCTCTCCGGCTTCCCCGCCCCTTCTCTCCCGCCTTCCCTTATTCATACAAGAAGCGCCTCCGTTCCGATTGGCCAGGAGGTGATGCGCTCTCAGCCAATCGTAATCCAGGCTGCACTTGGATCCTTCCCGGACGACAAACCTTGTAGAGACCACGTCTACGATTGGTCGCTCCTCGGCAAGGATTTAATTTTGAATTTTTCTTTATGGTGTGGAAGAGGCTCCAGCCCGAACTTCGTCTAATCTTCAGGCTTTTAGACTAGTAAGTGCAGTGACGATTCTTTCTTTGTTGTCTGGCCCCATCTTCCGTTGCTCGGACTGTTGGTGGTTGGCTTCTTAAGGTTGAAGGAGGTGGGTCTTGTGCTGGACTGGTAGGGGAGATGGAGCAGAAAGGGGAAGGTTTAGGGCAGGACAGGAGCTCCGCTGGCAACATCTGAGCCACGTTTTTGTTTTGTTTTTTCAAGACAGAATTTCTCTGTGTAACAGCGCCGACTGTCCTGTAACTCGCTTTGTAGACCAGGCTGGTCTCGAATTCACTGAGATCCGCCAGCCTCTGCCTCCGGAGTGCTGGGATTAAAGGCGTGCGCCACCACGCCCGGCTCCGAACCACATTTTTATTTCACACTCTGCAATATGTTTTGAAGCGATTGCCTTTTGCTCAGCCTTTTTCGTTACTCGTTGCCTCTCAAAATGGGCCCACAGACTAGCGGTTTTGGCTTCTCTGGTCGCTAGTGACAAATGCAAATTATAGGGGTCCATCCAAATTTACTGAATAAGAATATGAATTTAACCAGATGCTCTCCCCCGCGGCACTTGAGCACAAGTAAGTTTGTGGAGGAATGTTTGACAGGTGGTTTTACAATGTTCCTTGATGCAGAGTTACTTCCGACATCGATTTTAAAAGTATACCTTTTAGGGTTGGGGATTTAGCTCAGTGGTAGAGCGCTTGCCTAGCAAGCTCAAGGCCCTGGGTTCGGTCCTCAGTTCTGGGAAAAAAAAAAAAAAAAAGTATGCCTTTTGCCTATTTGTCTACTACTGTGCTAGGTGACACTAAAGACCTGTGGTCACTCTGAGAAAGACACAAGAAAGAACCGGGGGGCGCGGGGAGCAATACTTCACAATAGAACAAATTAACTTTAGGAAAATGGCAGAACGTTGGTGATGAAATGGCAACTGTCATTTCCGCTGCTGCCACAGCTTTACCAGCATTCCCAGCCAAAGAACTTTTCGTGTGGAGTTTTAACAGAAGCAGCAGGGTCAACTCATGCAGAAGACTAATTACTGTTCTGAGACAGGCTCGGGTAACCCAGGTTGGCAAGGGATGACCCTGAACTCTAAATCCCCCTGCTTCCACCTCTGCGGTTCTGGGATTATAGTGCCAATTGATGTGGCCCTAGAGATTATTGAACTCAGGTTCTCTTGTATGTGCATGAGGTCAGCCCTCTACTAACTGAGCTAGACCAGCCAATGTAATTCTTGTCCCGTTATTTGTTGAATCTTCATACTTGGAAGTTGTTGTTGTTGTTGTTGTTGTTGTTTTGATCTACCCTTTAACATAAAGATATGATCTAGTTTGAATAACTAACACCACCCTCCCTCCCCACACACACACTAAAAGATATCTACCACTCAATTGCATTAGACTGAAAGGATATTGCTTAAGTAAAAAGAGAATCGTTGCTGACTAATACTGGAAAGTGATGTTATCTTGGATAAAACATGTAATGCTGCTATATCTAAGGAAATACATGAATGAAATGTAGGCAGGTGAGAAATCACACAACCCTAACACTTGGAAGATGAAGACAGAAAGATCAGGAGTTCAGGGTCATCCTGGGCTGTAGCTAGTTTGAAGCCAGTCATGATTTTGTATGCCTTGTGTGCCTATGATGCTAGCATTTAGGAGGCTGAGGCAGGAGGAGCTTGGGTTCCAAACCATCCTGTGCTACATAACAGGACCCTGTCTTAAAAACAAAAATGCATCTTATAAATTTGGCTGACAGCTAATCCAATAAAATGCTTTCGCTTCACTATTACCTTTTGGCATGAGAGTTAGCCTCTGGGACTAGACTACTGATACCAAGGCACTTCCCAGTTTTTATAACCTGTAAAGGGAAGTGGGGAGGTGTCCTGATAATCTGAATGCTGATGAAGTATATGCAAATACATAGTTCTAAAAGGTTACCAAGTGAACAGAAGTGGAATGGATGTTTCAGTTATCAGACACAGGGTCCCACTGTGTAGCTGTGGGTGGCTTGGAAGAAGGTAGTAGACCAGCTCAGCCTTGAACTCACATAGATCCACCTGCCTCTGCTTCCCAAGTGTTGCTTTTAAAGTTGTCACCACCACTCAGGGCCTTAAATGTGTGTTTCAAAGGCTGATTTTTTTTCCTACTCAGGTCTATAAATTTGAGGCAGACCATTTTCCTGTCTGCTACTTGAGTGACAACACCTTTGTTCCTCAGAAATTAACACCTAAAACTAGCAAAGCCCTTTGGAGCTTCAGAGCAAACTAACCCAGACTTTTTTTTTTTCCCCCAGAAAAGTGTATATATTAAAACATAAATATATTAAATAATATCTTAAGTGCTTCACAATAACTTTCTTAAAACAGGTCTTTGGTTTTAGGTACTTGTATATAGCCTATTTAAGTTACTGTTGCTCCATAGTCTATTAGGAAAAGTCATGGTCTGAAGACTTACAGGTCTGTGTTTTTATACTTTATTGTATTACATTAGGCAGGCATCTAATCTAACCCTCAGCTTATTTTTGTATAAAACTGGGACTAAAATCTTCCTTATTGAGGAGATTGAAGATTGATTGGCAGAGGAAAAGTGGAATGTACTCCACATTTAAGGGGGCATTTTATAAATAATTCCTCCCACTGTGACATCTGCCTATCATAGTAGATGCTCATTATATGTTGCTGAATCACAAACCTATCTTTTTAATATCAAACCATAATCCACTACAGCCATTTTCCTATTATAAGGAAAGGAATGGCTAAGTACTGTAGTCAGTTGGTAAAGTGTTTGCCTAGCATCCAGGAAGCCTTGGCTTGGAGCTCCAGCACATAATCCCAATATGATATTGCCAGTCTCAAGATAACGCCAGCAGTCAAGGTAGAGGCAGGAGTTATTCTTAGCTATATAGGGAGTTTGAAGGCTAGCCTGAAATGCATAGGATCTTGTCTCAAAATGACTTTTTTAAAAAGGAGGGGGTTTAGCTCAGTACTAGAGCACTTGCCTAGACAAATACAAAGCCCTGGGTTTGGTCTCCAGTTGGGGAAGAGAGGGTTGCAGAGAAAAAAGAGAAATTCATTTGACTTCATCAAAGAATGCAACAAAAGCAGAATGAGGGACTAAAGTAAAGTCAAAGGCAGACTCCAGACATTTCAAATCTGAGTTTACATTTTCTTCCCTGGGAAGCGATTTCTAGAATGCTGGTGACTTTTTTCTCTCTGGTTTTTGTTTTGTTTTAGTGTTTTGAGACAGGGTCTCATGTGCCCAGGCTGGCTTTGAACTCACAGGTAGCTGAAGGCATTCTTGAATCCCTATATACCTGCCTCCACCTTCCAAGTAGTGAGATTCAGGTGTGTACAGATGTTATGGAGACAGGATCACTTTAAGGTGTTCTCCAATTCAGTCATCCTTCTGCCTCAAATCCCATCCCCCAGTTCAGGGATTACAGGTACACACCACCATGCCCAGAACTACAATGTATTTCTTAACTAAGGCTGGAGAAGAAGGAAAAAACTGGAGTAATCCAAAACTAACTAGGATGAGTATCTGAGGGTATATAATGTTCCTATATCATAAGTCATTGAGCTATGCACTGAAGGTTTATAATTTTCTGTATTTATACATTATTCTTTAATAAAACATATGGTTCAGGTACTAGAGAAATGACTCTGAGGGTTAAGAGCACTGGCTGCTCTTTTAGAAAACTTAGATTCAATTCCCAGCACCCACATGGCAGCTCACAGCCCTCTGTAACTCCAGTGCCCAGGAGACATGATGCCCTCTTCTGGTCTCTGAAGGTACCAGGCATGCAAATGGTGGAAAGGCAGACCCACAGGCAGGCAAAACACCCATATGCATCTTTGTTTTTAACTTCAAATTTTTCTCTACAGAAATCATGCCCAAGTTCAAACAACGAAGAAGAAAGCTAAGAGCCAGGGCCAAACACTTACTGAAGAAGAAAGAAGCCTCTCGGGTCCAGCCTAAGCTATCGACACCTCCCCCTCCGCCACCCCCACCAGAAAGGTAAAGTGTAATGGAGAAGACAGGACACATTAGAGCTTATCAGTGGACAGTTACCAGTGTAGCCAATAATAATATAGAACAGCCAGACAAATTTGAATTTCATCCCCCAAATAAATCATTTTTAGGTATGTCCCATGTAAAATTTGAAATGTGCCTTTACCAAAATTATTGCCGGCCATGGTAGCTCATACTAACTAACCCCACCACTCAAAGACTGAGGCAGGAGAATTGCTGAGAGTGGAAGGCTGTCTTGTTTGGTTTGGATTTTGCTTTTTCGAGACAGGGTTTTCTCTATGTAGCTTTGCGCCTTTCCTGGATCTCGATTTGGAGACCAGGCTGGCCTCGAACTCACAGAGATCCACCTGCCTCTGCCTCCCGAGTGCTGGGATTAAAGGCGTGCACCACCACCACCACCACCACCACCACCACCACCACCACCACCGCCCAGCCTGTTTTGCTTTGTGAAGACAGGGTTTCTCTGTGTAGCCTTGGCTGTCCTGGAACTCGCTCTATAGACCAGGCTGGCCTTGAACTCACAGAGAGCCACCTGCCTCTGCCTCCTGGGTTCTGGGATTAAAGGTGTGTGCCACCACCACCCAGCCCAGGTGCTGGTTTTCTTAAAAAACGTACACTTTGTGTACCCCACTGGTGTTCTACCTCCCCCTCCACTTTTTTGTTGTTGATGATGATAGGTTCTTTCTTGGTTTTGGTTTGTTTGGTTTTCTAGAGACAGAGTTTCTCTGTGTAGGATGATAGGTTCTTCCTTTGTTGGTTTTGTGTGAAAGTCTATCTCCAGTCCTAGCCACCCTGGAACTAACTGTAGCCCACCCTGGCCTTGAGCTTTTGGAAGTCCTCTGATTCAGCCCTTCTTGTTTCTCCTCTGCTTGCCTGGCATGTACCACCCCCATCCAGCTTCTTTTAATTTATTTTTGGTATGCTAGGGATTAAACTCAGAGTTTCGAACATGGAAACAAAAAACAAAACAAACAAACAAAACTGACTGCTGAACTATATATCCTTAACTCTAAAGCTCTTTTTATTAAATAAATAGGTAGATAGATAGATAGATAGATAGATAAAATAGAGCCAGGCTTTGTAACTCACACCTATATTCCCACCCTATGGAGCTAATGACAGGTAGACCAGAGTTCAAATTTATTCTTTGCGGGCTGGAGAGATGGCTCGGAGGTTAAGAGCACTGGCTGTTCTTCCAGAGGTTCTGAGTTCAATTCCCAGCAACCACATGGTGGCTCACAACCATCTGTAATGAGATCTGGTGCCCTCTTCTGGCCATGTAGACACAGCACTGTATACATAATAAATAAATAAATCTTTAAAAAATTTATTCTCTGCTATATATCATCTTTAACAAAGTCAGCATAGGATACATGACATACATCACCATCTTAAAAAATAAAAATATATAGGCCAGAGAGATGACTTGGTGGATAAGAGCACTCCCTGCTCTTCCAAGTGAGCCCAGTTTGATTCCCAGCACTCAAATGAGGCAACTCACAGCTGCCTGAAACTCCAGCTGCCAGACATCTCTTCTCCTCCTGTCTGGCGTCTGCAGCCTCTCTCACACTTGGTACATAGTCACACAGGTGCAGCATACATACACATACATTTATTTTTTTTTAACCTATAAATAAATAAATAAATAAAGGTATGTTTAGTGCATACCTGTATCCCAGCACTCAGGAAACAGAGGAGGAAGGATTGGTTTAAGTTCAAGACAAGCTTGGTCCACACAGCCAGTTCCAGGACAGTCCAAACAAAATAATGAAACCCTGTCTCAAGAAAAGGAAAAGAAGGCTGGAGAGGTGGCTCCGTGGTTAAGAGCACCGACTGCTCTTCCAGAGGTCCTGAGTTCAATTCCCAGCAACCACATGGTGGCTCACAACCATCTGTAATGAGATCCGGCGCCCTCTTCTGTATACATAATAAATAAATAAATAGATAGTTAGATAGATAGATAAATAAGTGAAAAGAAACGAAAGTCATTCAGTCAGTCAGTCAGTCCCTGGTTCTGAGTCATACTATAAACTAGCTATTTGTGATAAGAGGTATAGCTTGCTGCTAGAAGGTGTGCTTAGCATACACCCTTGGATTTACCCCCCAGCACCAAAAATAATTCATTTAGTTTAAAATAAGTAAGCCCAACTAATTTAATTACTTAAGTAGAAGCTTTTCGTCTGACCTAAGTTGGGTTTTGTGTGTGTGAGTGTGTGTTGGGGGGTGATGTTTTGTTTTTTGAGACAGAGTCTCACCATGTAGCCCTGGTTGGCCTAGAACTCGCAGAGATCTACCTGGTTTTATAGTGTGACTCCGGAGCAGGGACATCCTTTCTTTCTTTTTTGAGATAGGGTCTTACTGCATCATTTTGACTGGGCTGGGACTGACTATGTAGAACAAGCTTCCCTGAACTTATATCTATCCTCCTGCCTTTGCTTTCTGAGTGTACACTACCATGCCCAGGCAAAACCTACAGTTTTTTTAATTTGTTTTGTTTACTGTTTCTTCCACAGAGTGGTTACTTCTTCAACAGATACACCCCATAGCAGAAACTGGCTAAGACAACCTTGGAACTTCAGATTTCCCAGCATCAAAGATACAATAAACCTTTGGACACACAGAGCATGGTGCATATACAGTTGCTGTCAGACCTGTGTAGCCCAGGTAGAGGTTTCATAAACCTGTTCTCAGGTTTCATAAACCTGTTCTCAGTTTTTGTTCAGCCATACTTAGTGTGTATGTTCTTATATGGTTCCTAGGCCTAACAGACCCTTGAGGCTAAGCTTGGATAAGATTAATTTGTGAGCTCACACCTGTCTTTGCTTACGTAAGCCATATGTGACACCACTTTCTTTAGCATGCTGCTCATTAGATTCAGGCTTGTTTATTTATGAATTTCAGAGTTTCGAAGTACTGAAAGATGCCGTCTTCCCTTCCCGAGTCTACCACAGAGAACTTCACAGTCTAAAACAACAAGTTTGTGTTTTGAAAAGTGAATTATGCAAGCTCCAAGAAACACTGAAGGTGGGTATTGCCAAACAAACCAGTCCAGAGATGTTATCTGAAAAGACTATTATGATAGGAAAAGACTCTGGATCTGAGTTTGGTTATTCCCTCAAATGTCAGGCAGAGAGACTTCCTTTTACAAAGGAAGAAGGCAAACTATATTGGAGGCCCTGGAGAGATGGCTCCCCAGTCAAGAGAGTGCGCTGCTCATGCAGAGGATCAAATTTGGTTCCTAGATCCTACAATGGGTGTCTTACAACTGTGTGTAACTCCAACATCAAGGGATCCAACCCCTCTGGCCTCCATTGGCACCTGTACTCATGTGTGCACATACACACACAACCACATAATTAAAATCAAAAACTATTTTTAAATGTATGTTGGGAACAATTAATGGTCTTGGGCACATAAACAAAATAGAAGTATAAAAGGAATTTCAATTGGCAAAAAAAAAATTAAAAATTTGTAAAAATAGATGCTTTCTTACATTATTGAGAAGAACATAAACTAATAAAACTTTTATGGGGAATAGTGAAGGAAATAGCTATCAAAATTTTCGGCTGGGGCTGGAGGGAATGGAGAGATGGCTCTGTGGTTAAAAACACCTGCTGCTCTTGCAGATTACCCAGGTTCAGTTCTCAGCACCCACACTGTGTGGTTCATAACTGCCTGTACTCTCGTTCCAGGGAATCTGATGCCTTCTTCTGAACATTGCAGGCATTTACACACAGGGTCCACATACAGACAAGCAGGCACATATACATCTATATAACATAGAATGAATGCATCTTTAACACTTCTTTTGTTTTCAGCAGAAAGTAGCTAGGGACGAGCTCAGTTGGTAGAGTACTCAACTAGCATGCCGGAGACCCCAGCACTACATAAATCAGCCTTGGGGGCTTACAGCTATAATCGTAGCACTTAGGAGGTCAAGGCTGAAGAATTGAAAGTAAGGTCATCCCCAGTAACCTAGGGACTTTAGGCCAGCCTGGAATACGTGAGACCCGGTCTCACAAAAATTACTTTCAGCTGAGGATATAGTTCAGTGATAAAGCATTTGCCTGCCATGTGGACTCCCAGTTCAATCCCCAATGTGAGGGAAGGGAGAGTTTGCAGATAATAAATACCAAAGTGCAGTAAGTGTGCAAATGTAACACTTATGAGCCTGGGGGTGTAGTTCAGTGGTAGTATGTTTGTCTAGCATGCACAGTATCCTACATTCAATCCTCAGCCTGGCAGAAGTCAACAAAAGAAGCAGAAGGACACCAAGAACAGCCCTCCCCCAACCCTTACCCCCCACCCCCCACAGCCAATGTCAACATTTTTCTTTAGGTGTGATAGTGTGTGGCTGAGGCATGGGGATTGTCCAACATAGACTACACAGTGAGTCCCAGGCCACCCTGAGCTAGAGATTGAGACTGTATCTCAAAAACCTGAACAAAAAGAACATACCATATAATAAATAAAGAGGCATAGAAAGAGATGGTGTTTGGATTCTATAGGATGCTTCATCTATAGTTAAAACATATAGTGTGATAGTTTTTCAGTTGGACCTGGTGATGTGTGCCTATAGTTCCATCTGCTAGGGAAGCTGAAGCAAAGGGATCACCTGAGCCTAGGAATTCAAGGTCAGCCTGGCTAATTAGCAAGATCCTCATCTCAAAATAGCTAATCAGCTAACAAGTTCATTAAGCCAATGGAAGTATCCTTCTGAGATACAGATATTCATATACTTTCCTTATGTATAGGAACATACATACAAATTTATTATACACACACACACACACATACACACACACATATTCTAGCTGTGAGTATGAGCCTCGCCATTGGAAACAAGAACATAAACAAAGCCTGGGTGTGGCTGGGGTGGGTGTGATGGCCAGAAGAGGGCGTCAGGTCACCTAGAAGTGGAGGTAGAGGTGAGCTGTCCCATTGCTCTGGGAACTAAACGCAGTCCTCTGCAAGCTTGTACTTGCCAAACGTCTCTCTAGCCCAATAAACAATGGAATTATAGAAGTAAAGTTGTTGTTATTGTCAGGAGTGGTCATGCATTCCTCTAATCCTAATGCCTGGATGGTTGAGGAAACAGTTTGAATTTAAGGCCAGCCTGAGCCAGAGTGTGAAATGTCTCAAAAAAGAGAGGAAGGAAGGAAGGAAGGAAGGAAGGAAGGAAGGAAGGAAGGAAGGAAGGAAGGAAGGAAGGAAAAGAAAGCAAGCAAGCCTGGCGGTGGTGACACACGCCTATAATCCCAGCACTCGGGAGGCAGAGGCAGGTGGATCTCTGTGAGTTCGAGGCCAGCCTGCTCTACAAAGCGAGTTCCAGGACAGGCTCCAAAGCTACAGAGAAACTGCCTCGGAAAACAAAAAAAAAAGAAAGGAAGGAAGAAAGAAAATCAAATGCACACCAAACTAATCTATTGTTTATTTGTCAATTATGGTATCTTCTAGACCATCTCAGAAAATTCTTATTCAAGCTGTTGTCATATGTGTTGTGTGAGTGATAAGCTCACAAACGTGCCTGCCTGTGCTCCAACAACCCATGGAGAATCCAGAACTGTACTTCCTCCCACATTGCCACAGCCAGCCAGTCATCCTCCCCCTCCACCTCCACCTCCTCCTCCTCCTCCTCCCCCTCCCCTCCCTCCACCTCCTCCTCCCCTAGCACCTTTGCTGCTCAGAAAATCTGGTACTGCTAAAGCACTTCAGGTAAGAGAGAATCAGTGACAATGTGTTTTAGTTAGCCTGTAATACAGGATTAAAGCCAGGAGGTCTTTCAGAGCTGAGCCGAAGGCCCAGATGTGAAGACTGTATTTTGTTCTGACTCTATATCTTAATTTTGTTAATTAATGTGATTTCAGTTATAAGTTTTTTGTTGGGGTTGGGGGCGGCGGGTGGAGCTTGTTTTTGGTCTTAGCTATAGTCTCATTATGTTGTCCAAGCTGGTCTTGAACTGTCAGGCTCAAGCCATCCTTCTGCTTTAGCCTTTGAGTAGCTGGCATTACGGATGTATGCTAATGTAATGGAATTATTGGGGTTTTCTTCTTGTTGTTCCTTTGTTTTGTTTTGGGCTTTTGTTCTTGGCAGTTTTTGTTTATTTGTTCTCTGAGACTGGATCTTGATTTGTAGCCCTGACTGGCTTAGAACTCACTCTGTAGCACAGACTGTCCTCTAACTTGTGATCTTTTACTTCAGTTTTTGAGGAGCTTGGACTGTAGTCCACAAAATATACATACACACACACATACACACACACACACACACACACACACACACACACACACACACACACATCACTATACCTTGCTCCAATACTGTACATCTTGAAAGCTTTATTCACAAGGCTAGAACACATATCTAATCCTATCACTTGGGAGGTACAAGTAGAATCCAGAGTTCAAGGTCATCCTTGGTTACATAGTGAATTTATGGCTATATTGGGAGTTTGAGGCCAGTCTTCAAACAAACATACAAAGAAAATTCTGATGTAGAGTTACTGGAGAGATGGCTCAGCAGTTAAGAGCACTTTGCTGCTCTTGCAGAGGACCAGAGTCTGGTTCCTAGCACCCATTTGGTAGGACACAACTCTCTATCATTCTAGTTTCAGGAGATCTGACATCCTCTTGTAGACTCCAAAGGCACCAAGCATACATGTAGTACACATACACAAATGCAGTCCAAACATGAATATACATTAAAATAGGTACACTTCTTTCATTTTAAAAGTATTTTATCTTATGTGAACGGGCGTTTTGCCTGCTTGTGTATCTGTGTACCATGTACATGCCTGGTGTCTGAAAAGGTCAGAAGAAGGTATTGGATCCCTGGAACTGGAGTTATAGATGATTGGGGCTGGGAACAGTAGTACTCAGGCCCTCTGCAAGTACTCTTAACCACTGTGCCATCTCTCTAGTTCCAAATAAAAAAATTTAAGGTACTCTGGCACCACCCCATCCACTCACACCCCCACCGCTACCCACTCATACCCTGTCATTCTTGCTTGCTCACATAGAATGTGTTTAATCCCTAGGGTAAATAAGAGTTAACTTTAGACGGGTGTGGTGGTACAATTCTATAATTCTAGCATTTGGAAGCTGACATAAAAGGATTGCCGTGAGTTTAAGGCCAGTTTAAGCTACCTATAGAGTACTAAGACAGCCAGGACTAGATAGCAATACCCTGTCTCAAAAATAATGGTAGAGGAAAAGCAAAACAATAAAAATAAATAAATAACGACAACAAGTTAACTCTGAATCTTTACAAAGTAAACTTGGATTTGGATTTTACTGATGTCCTGATGCCAATTTTCATTCTACCCTCTTGTGTATTTTAAGACTGAACCATTAAAGAAAGATGGACCTATGCATATAACTGTTAAAGATCTACTCACTGTAAAACTAAAAAAGACACAGAGTATTGAAGAAAGGAAGAAGGTAAGATGTCACTGTGAGCACACAAGGCCTTCTTCCTCTGGGGCTGGGGTGTTTTATATATGTGTTATAATTGTGTGTTTGTGGGTGCATATGTGGAGGCCAGAGGTTAATACGGGGTGTCTTCCTCTATCACTTTCCACCTTACACTCACTTATTTATTGATTGATTTATAGACAGGATCTCTCTATGTAGCCCTGGTTGTCCTGGAACTCACTGTGTAGACCAGGCTGGCCTCAAACTCACAGAGATCCACCCGCCTCTGCCTCCCAAGTGCTGGGATTAACACTGTAAATTAGCATTGTAAACACTGTACCAATTAAGCTATCTCCCAAGCTCACAGGTATGTTTTTCGTGCTACTTAGCCCAGGCTGACTTCAAATCTTTGAATACACCACACCTAAACCTTAAAAAGTGTTAGAAAAACAGGGTCATGCCTTGCATCCTCCTTTTTAAACCTGGTTGTTCCTTTGAGGAAATATGGTAAACTTCGTGTATAGAAGTTATTCTGTTGGGGCTAGGTATACAGTTTAATGACAGAGCATTTGCCTCACACATATGAGGCCCTGGGTTCAATCTCCAGTACTTTAAAAAAAAAAAAAAAAAAAACACAAAAACAGGCTGAAGAGATGGCTCAGTTGGAAAAGTGCTTGCCACACAAACATGAGAGTCTTAAGTTCAGATCCCCAACACCCATGTGGAAAAAAGCAGCCCCACCTATACTCCTAACCCTAGAGAGGCGGAGACAGTCAGACCCCCAAACTCACTGGCTAGCAGGTCTAGCCAATCAGTGAGCTCCAGGTTCAGTGAAAGACCCTGTCTCAATATGATAGTACGTGATGATGAAAACTCCTGGCCTCCATGCACACACTCACACATACATATAATACACACATCCATCATATACACCCATACTCAATGGTGTACACTAATGATCCTAGCACTTGGGAGGTGTCAGCAAAGAATCAGGAGTTCAAAGTCATCCTTAGGGACACAGGAAGTCAAGAGGCCAGCCTGAGAGACATACTATAGATAGAAACATACTAGGTAGGTGTGGTGCCTCACACCTGTAATCTTAGCACTTAGACTCAGGCAGGAGGATTTCTTTGAATTCAAGGTCACACTATTCAAGTTCCAAACCAGCCTGGTCTGACCAACGGGGATCCAGCTAGTAAAAGCCGAGAGAGATGGGGGAGTGTGAGAGAGCGCCTTTGACCCTTTGAAATAAAGAATTGAGTCATGGAAAATGTACCCCTCTGGCTGTCAAACATTTGCTGTTTGGGGGTATTTGTGTTAGAATGATGTTTTAATATGTATCTTTAATGTCCCGTTTTGTAATTAAAGCTTCTACCATCACCACCAGAGGAACGGAGTCCACTAGTTACTATCTCTGACCTGCAGCGTGTTACTCTGAAACCCAACTCCAAGGTGTTAGCCACACGAGTTAAAAATGTCTTAATGTAAGGAATTGCACATTATTATGCTCTGCTGCTACTCAAAATGCTGATTTTCCTTTGCTTCTTTTTAAGATTTAAAAGTAATCTATCGTTGTTGTGTGTGTGTGTTGGGGTAGGGGACATGGGCACTTGCCACTGCCTTCGTATGGAGGTCCGCAGACAAACATGGTGTAGTTGATCTTCGTTGACCCTCACATGGATTCTCAGGGATCAAACACTGGCCGTCAGGCTTATGCAGCGAGAGTCTTTACCCACCGAAACGACTCACTGGCCCCTTTGGGGGCCATTTTTAACTTTTTGTTTTATGTTGTTGTTTGTCTCAGGACGGGATTTCACTATGTAGCTCTCGCTGTCCTAGAACTCAATATGTTCACCAGGCTGACCTCAAACTCACAGAGATCCTCCTGCCTCTGCGTCCCAAGTGCTGTGGCTAAAGATGTGCACACTACGCCCTGCTGCATTTTTTAACTTTTAAAATTACATATGCGTACTATAGAAAAATGAAAAGCTACAGAAAAATTCAAAGAGAAAAACAAACTCAGCCGGGCGGTGGTGGCGCATGCCTTTAATCCCAGCACTCGGGAGGCAGAGCCAGGCGGATCTCTGAGTTCGAAGCCAGCCTGGTCTACAGAGTGAGTTCCAGGAAGGGCACAAAGCTACACAGACAAACCCTGTCTCAAAAAACAAAAACAAACAAACAAAAAAAAACCCCCAAAACTCGTGTAGGTAGTTCACTTGGCTCTGTGTAGTCCCTTCACCTCCCCACCTAATAGTTAATGCTGCCATTAGAGACAGGTACTGAGAACATAATTGATGATTTTGTTGTTGCTGTTGCTTAATTTAATGTTTATAATTCTAGTCTTTTTTCCTGAATATTCACTACTTTATTGACTCCCCAGGAGGCTATTATGTGACATATCACTTATTTTTGTTTGTTTGGTTGGTTTTTTGGTTTTTTTGTTTTTTGAATCAGGGTTTCTCTGTGTAGCTTTGCGCCTTTCCTGGAACTCACTTTGTAGCCCAGGCTGGCCTCGAACTCACAGAGATCCGCCTGGCTCTGCCTCCCGAGTGCTGGGATTAAAGGCGTGCGCCACCACCACCCGGCGACATATCACTTATTCAATAACAAATTTGAGGCAAAAATAAACTATTAACAAGGATTTTTTTAACCAGGCGTGATGGCACATGCCCATAATCCCAACACTTGGGAAGTGGAGCCAGGAAGATCAGGGTTTCAAAGTCAGCAGCAGCTACAATAGTGAATTCAAGGCCAGCCTGAGCTATATGATACCCTGTTTAAACAAACAGACACTGTCAAACTCACAGTTTCAGGGCTGATGAGATGGCTCAGCAGGTAAAGGTGTTTGCTGCCAAGACTGAGGACCTGAGGTGAATCTCTGGAACCTATGAGGTATATGGAGAGAACCAAACCTAAGTTATTCTCTGGCCTTCCATATGAACTGTGGCACAAAGATGCACGCACACACGTGCACACACACTTGTTTTTAGATTTCATTCATCTCTCTCTGATTCCTGTCTAGGGTACAGTGTAACCAGACCCTGATGCACTCACTGCCCTACCTTCCCTGCATGATGGACTGTATCTGTCCTTTTTTCCTTTCAATTTTACTTTCTTCTTTTTCTTTTTTTTTCCCCAGAGCTGAGGATCAAACCCAGGGCCTTGTGCTTGCTAGGCAAGCACTCCACCACTGAGCTAAATCCCCAACTCCTTTACTTTATTTTTTAATAAATTTAATAGGTTTTACTACGTAGCCCTGACTGACCTAGAACTCACTGTATAAACCAGGCTGGCCTTGAATTTACAGAGATTCACCTGCCTCTGCCTCCCAAATAATAGCTTGAAAACATGCACCACTATGCCCAGCCTGCATCACTTCCTGTATCATAAGCCTAAATAAACTCTAACTTCCTTTAAAAAAGAAAAAAAAAGGAAGAAAAGAGGGATGAGCTTGAATCATCCCTTGGACTGATTTAGTATAAGTTATTTTATGTAAATTTCATATCTGAAATCCTGTTTGGAGACATTAGGATTGTTGACAGTTTTACTGTCTGTCACTCCTCATAACTTTCCTGATGGTCCTCCTTATGCTCAGCCTTTCCTAGGATACATTTTACAGGTATTATTACAGTTTCACTTTGGGCTGAGGATTATGTAGCTCAGTGATAAGTACTTAGACTGTGCAAGGCCCTGGGTTCAAATCTCAGCCTCACTGTGAAATGAAAACATATTTCTTTTTTTTTTAATTTTTTTTTTTTAAGATTTATTTATTTATTATGTATACAGAAGAGGGCACCAGATCTCATTACAGATGGTTGTGAGCCACCATGTGGTTGCTGGGAATTGAACTCAGGACCTCTGGAAGAGCAGTCAGTGCTCTTAACCTCTGAGCCATCTCTCCAGCCCCGAAAACATATTTCTTATTGGAATGGCTATATAAGGTATAGAGACGTGGATGCCTTTAATCCCAGTAGTAGTAGTAGTAGTTGTTGTTGTTGTTGTTTTTCAAGACAGGGTTTCTCTGTATAACACCCCTGGCTATCCTGGAACTCGCTCTGTAGACCAGGCTGGTCTTGTCCTCATAGATCCGCCTGCCTCTGCCTCGCAAGTGCTGGGATTAAAAGCGTGTGCCACCACTGCCCAGCTTCTGTTTTCTTAATGTGGCAAAAGGAACTACTTTCTAGGAGATTGTCTATAAAACTGACCTGTTTTGTAAAAGTTATAATTTTTGTATCTTTATTCTCAGTACTCCTGGTAAAAGCCAGATAGATCTGCGAAAACTGCTGAGAAAGGTCGATGTAGACAGGTAACAATCTCTTCTCCTGTGCTTTCTAAGGCAATTGGAAAAGTGGGGATAAAACATAGCTCTGACCTTTTCACACTTTTACAGGAGCCCAGGTGGGACTCCTCTCATCAATAAAGAAAATATGGAAACAGGAACGGGACTAACTCCAGTCATGACTCGGGCCTTAAGGAGAAAGTTTCTGGTGAGTCTGTGAAAACCCTAAAATCCAAACTAAGTCCTCTGGTTTGTTTTCCTGAAAAATAATTTATGTAGGTGCTGAGAATGTATGTAGCCCAGCATGCGTAAGGGCCTGGCTCAGAGCCAAGCACTGGAGGGAGGGAGGAGGGGGGGAGGAAGAGAAAAGGAAGGGAGGGGAATAAGCTAGTTTATTTAGAACCACAGTCTAAAGTATATACATACATATATATATATATATATATATATATATTTTTTTTTTTTTTTTTTTTTTTTTTTCTCCCCGAGACAGGGTTTCTCTGTGTAGTTTTGGAGCCTGTCCTGGAACTCACTTGGCAGCCCAGGCTGGCCTCAAACTCACAGAGATATATTTTGAAAGAGGGTCTCACTATGTACCCCACCAGACTGACCTCAAATACTAATCTTCCCAACTCAGCTTCCCTAGTTTTAGGATATTAGGCATGTCCTACTGCCAGAGTAGATCTCTTAGTAACAACAATAATAATAATAGGGGCCAGAGATGTGGCTCAATAGTTAAGAGTGCACACTGTTCGCCGGATGGTGTCCTTTAATCCCAGCACTTGGGAGATAGAAGCAGGTGGATCTCTGAGTTCGAGGCCAGCCTGGTCTACAGAGTGATTTCTAGGACAGCCAGGGCAGCACACAGAGAAACCCTGTCTCAAAGAAGAAGGAAAGAGGAGGAAGAAGAAGCAGCAGAAATGGAAATGTAGCTCCGTGTCGGAGCCCTTACCTGGCACATGGGACGCCTTGGGATCGGCCTCCAATGCTGCAGAGGCAAACAGCCAAATCAAAAAATGATAATCCCTCATTCTGTAGGCTTTGCAAAATGCTTTAATTATTTGGTATAAAATTCTGCACAGAAAAATTATTGTAATAAACAGCCAGGATTATCCTTTCCCCTTTGTTATTAAATGTCTGATGGTTTAATTTCCTTTAATGAGAATTTATCAGGGACTTCCTATATGGTAAGCTCTGTGTTAAAGTACCAGGATTAGACTGATTAGAAAAGGCAGACACAGATCTGCTGCCCTGAACCTTTCAGTCTAGTGGAAAATATAGATGTGAATCAAGTAATTCCGTATTGCCTCATCCCATAGTAAGTGCTGTGAAGGAAAAGAACAAGAAAACAGGAAATGATCTAGCCAAGATGGCCTAGCCTAGAAGATTTCCGTAGGCAATCTTTGGGCAGAGACAATTAAAGAATGAATAGGAATTAACAAGGAAAGGGTTATCCTACCATAAATGTCAGAGAGGAGAAAGTTCTAGGCAACAAAAGAACAGCATGTATAAGTGTCCCATTCTGGGAGGCATAATGACCTATATGGCAAACTGAAAAGTGACAATGTGGCGGTCTCTAGAACGGGAGCCTGACAGATGACAGACAGAACGGAAATACAAGTCCGGCTAGCAGACTCCGTTAACGAGTGTTGACAAGAAAAGGCTGGACAGCCTTCTCCATCGTCACCTGCTTGATGAGCCGCACGAAAACCAAGGAAAGTTGCTGGTCTTGGTCTCCTCTTTTCCACACCCGTCTGTCTTAGTCTTCCTGATCTCCTGGATTACTGGCTCTGAAGAGAAGCCATCTCCTGCCTCCCTGCTGGAATGCTGGGACGTGGTTGCTGACCTTTGTGGCTTTGAACACTGTAGTTCCTCCTTTCTGTGGGCAGAAGCACCACAGACTCCTGAGCTTAAGGGAAGAGGCCTGACAGAAGGCCTTAGCCACTTCCTTTCTCTGTTAGCACTAGGGCCCTTGCTACCCTCGCCCCACACAATAGCTAGTACGGTATGCCAGAAACCATGGAAACAGATGAAAATATAATAATAATAATAATAATAAACCCGCATGTTGTGCTATAGCAAAAATCACAGATGAAATTTTGCCATATGCTGTGTACCACAGATCCACTTAGTAGGAAGGTATGTAGTAAAATTGTTAAAGAATGGTTTTTCCCACTCAGCCCTTACGCTTCCATTAACTGTAAAGCAAGTCTATCCAGGGTTTGCACCCAGCCACAAGTGACAAAATATCGAGTCATTTATATATATAAAACATATAGTGGGGAAGTGGCGCACGCCTTTAATCCCAGTACTCGGGAGGCAGAGGATCTCGGCGAGTTTGAGATCAGCTTGGTCTACAGAGTGAGTTCCAAGACAGCTGAGGCTACTCAGAGAAGCTCTGTCTAGAAAAACAAAAAAAGAAAAACAAAATTTAAAAAAGAAAAACAAGATTTAAAAAAGAAAAATAAGCCGGGCGGTGGTGGCACACGCCTGTAATCCCAGCACTCGGGAGGCAGAGGCAGGTGGATCTCTGAGTTCGAGGCCAGCCTGTTCTACAAAGCAAGTTCCAGGACAGGCTCCAAAGCTACAGAGAAACCCTGTCTCAAAAAGAAAAAGCCAAAAAAGAAAAATATACATATTTTTATATAAATATACTGCTAACCCCCAAGGATCGCAAGTAGCCGTGTAACCGAGGCTGGCCTACAAATGAATTTTGCTTTTAAGTTTGTCTTTTTTTTTTTTAACTGAGGACCAAACCTAGGGCCTTATCTTATAATTGCTCAGCAAGCACTCTACTTTGAAGTAAATCTCCAACCACTGGAATTCATTTTCTTTTTTTGTTTTTTAGACAGAGTCTTCCCTTGTAACTCTGGCTGACCTGGAACTTGCTAGCTAGACCAGGCTGGCCTAAAACTTCTGTCTGGGAATAAAAGCATGGGCCACCACCCCAGCTGGAATTCCGGGGGTTTCTCACCTGAGACTCTCTCTGGGAAATGGAGGTCCATGGCTGCTGCAGCTGCTTTATCATGCCCTTCCTGCTCTTTACCCATTTCCTTTTGTTTAGTTTGGTTGTTCTTGTTTGGTTGGTTTGGGCTTTGAGACAGAATCTCACTATGTAGCCCAGGCTGGCCTCAAACTTGTAGCAAGCAGTCCAGCCTCAGACCGTCAAGTGTTGGGGTTCCAGACATGAGCCGCCATTTCTCATGCTCTTCCTCCCTTAATGCCTGGCTTTTATCCTCATGGTGCACAGTGGCAGTGCTTCCTGTATAGTCACACCTCAGGCAGAAGGAGAAAGACCAGGGCCAAAGGCTCCTTAGCTTCTGTTTGTGTCAGGAAAGCTGGGGAGGGCAGCTAGGAAGGCAATGCTGCCTTGCAAAAAGCATCAAGGCTTTGTTACTAAGGAAGAAGGCCTGCGATGGTCATAGGAGCCTCGCTCATGTTCTGTGTGTGACTTTTGTTTTCATAGCTGGCTCATCCTCAAAGCCCGACGCAGTCCCTGCCACTTCCTACAAGCAGCTTTGATGACCAAAACTGAGGCCAACTCTGCCTGACTCCATGGAGAGATCCAGACAATGACAGATCAAACCCCCTAAATCTTCGTGTACTAAAATATGTTTAGCTCTACGAATGTAATTCTGCTTGAAGAATCAGAGTGGGTATGTATGGAACCTACACATACTGTGGCAAACAGAGAGCACTTAGCTGCTTTCTGGTGATGGTGATGGTAAGGGGGCCCGATGGGAAGGTGCAATCAGCAATGTGATGTGTATCCTGTTAATTACCCAGTTTGGGTTAGAGTGGCTGTTCAGATTTAATTCCACGGGGACTGGTGATGTGGTTCAATGGGTAAAGGCACTTGCCACCAAGCCTAATGACCCAAGTTCAGTGCCCAGGACCCAAATGTAGGGAAGGAAGAACTGACTCCCACAGGTTGTCCTCTGACCTCCACATTCCACATGTATACTATTATATGTGCCCCCTTCAACACGCAAAATTAATAAACATGTTAAAAATATTAATGGTAGAACTAGGTTATTATATAAATATAGTTATGACATTAAGAACATTGTCTGAGTACTAGAAAAAATGGCTCAGCAGTTAAGAGCACGTGCTGGTTTTGCAGAGGACCCAAGTTCAGGTCCTGGCACTCACTTCAAATGGCTTATGAATGCCTGTAGCTCCAGGTCCAAGCCACTCACTGCCCTCTTCTGGCTAGGCAGGCACCTGTACTCACATGTACACAGATACACAAACACATAACTAAAAACATAAAATTTTAAAAAGAAAATGAAGAACATAGCCTGGTTCCTGTTCATCTCAGGCTGATTCATTCATTGCTACAAACTTGATTCATGAAATAAGACCCTCTAGCTGGGCGTGGTGATGCATGCATTCAATTCCAGCTCTTAGAAGGCAGAAGCCCAAATGTCTCAGGGAGTTTGAGGCCAGTCTGGTCTACATAGTAAATTCCAGATGAGCCAGAACTATACAGTGAGACCCTGTCTTAAAATAAATAAACAAGTAATTTAGAGGGAAAAAAAACCACACAAAACAATTCCATGTGACCTGAAAAATTCAAAAGTACCCTGTGTTTGATTAAAATGTAGTCTTACATTATAGCCCAGTCTGGCCTGGGACTCCTGGAAATCCTCTGTTCTCATCCTCCCAAATGCTGGGATTACAGGTGTGAGCCAAATCTAGCTAGAAAGTAATGACACATTTCTAAAATGACTTAGCAACTTAGGTAGGTGGTTTTATCTGGCTCACTGAAGCACCTTTTTTTCTCTCTCTGGGGCTGAACCCAGGGCTTCACACCTGCTAAGTACATGTACTCTGAGCCTATACCCTCAGCCTTGTATTCTTTACTTTTTATATCTACTGTCCATTTTCCTTCAGTCAAATAAAATTTTCATGATTTCAGCATGAAACTTCAGTTTCCCAGAATACCTTGCCAAGGATTCTCTGTGGTCCATGGCAGTTTAATTGAGAAGCCCGGTTCCTGGTCCTTATTAGCCTGTGTATTGGCTGACAGTAGTGTTGTGTCTTTCACTGGACTTCATTCATTCTTACCCGTCTAGCGTGGTCAGATTTAGCAAATAAGAATATAAGATGCTTCATTAAATTTGAATTTCAGATAAACCACAAATAAGCTTATAAATCTGTCCTACTAAACTACAAATATTGAGTGTTACAGATCGAACTCAAGGCCATGTACATACTAAGCTAGTAGAAATATCTCCTTAATATTGAATGAAGACCACTTACATTTTAAAAAAACATATTTGGATCTTTGCAGGGAGGAATACAGTACTTGTCTAGAATATTCATAGCTCTGGGTTCAGTCCCCAGTACTAAAACACACACACACACACACACACACACACACACACACACACACACACACACAGAGTTATCTATTTCATATTATCTATAATCACCTGGGAGATGGACTTTCTCAGACATTATCTGGATTAGGTTAATTGAGATGGGAAGACCCACCCTCTATGGGTAGCACCATCCCCTAAGCTGGGACCTTCTTCACTGTGGATGCAATGTGAGCAGCTGCTTCAGGCTTCTGCTGTCCTGATCTCCTCCCTCCTTCCTTCCTTAAATTGCTCTCCTCAGGTATTTCACCACAGCAACTAGAAGAGTATATATGTGTTATTGTTTGTCTGAAATTCACATTGAACTGAGAACCTTATATTTTACTTAGCTGCCCTGTTTGTCCATCCCCAAAAAGTTACAATTTATTTCTGGAATCCATAGTCTTACTACACAGGTCTTCTCGGCCACGATCCCTTAGCATCCGTTCTGAGTGGAATAGATGGATAATTCCCCTTCAAGTGAGTGTGACTCAAGGTGCAGGAGTAATTGTGCTTTTTTCTGGTACAAAGGGGTTTCAAGGCTTAGAGCATATTAGGCAAGTGCTTCTACCACTGAGCCATACCCTCAGTTCCAGGATCACCTCTGATGCTGTTATCCACCCCTATGTAATGGCCTCCTTATCCATTAAAAGCAAAAACAAAAGGACCGCCCCCCCCCCCCAAGACTTCAGATGTTCACTGAACTTTCTAGTCTGATGGGAAGCAGCCACATAGATAATAGCCTTAAAATTTTAATCTTCCAGTCCACTGTACCTCAAAAAGTAATTTAGCAGTCCCCTAAAAATTCCTGGAGGGTTTGGTTTAAAGATTTTTGGTTCTGAGGATTGAACCAGGGCCTTGAGCATGGTAGGTAAGAAACTCTACCACTGAGTTATAACTCCAGGTCAAATCCCTGTATTTCCCTTTAAAAAAAAAAAATATGTACATTGATTGAAGATATCATATCCCCTGGAACTAGAGTTATAGACAGTTGTAAGCTGCCATGTGGGTGCTATGAAATGAACCCAGGTCCTCTGGAAGAACTGCCAGTGCTCTTAACTGATCCATCTCTTCAGCCCCCCTGTATTTCCACTGAATGATGTTTGAGATGCCAAATCATGTTGTCAGAGTCACCAGACTGAAAAGTAGTCCCCGGGACAATGTTTGAGCACATTGAGGCAGTCCTGCTTATGAGATCCACATTATGTTTATAATACAGAAAAGCTATATCTAGGCCCAGCTAGACGGTTGTTTGTTTGTTTGTGGCTTGTTGAGACAGGTTTTCATGTAGCCCAGTCTGTCCCGGAACTATTTAATCAGGGATGACCTTGAACTTCTGATCTTGCCTCCACTTCCTACATGCTGAAATTAACAAATGCACCACCAAGTCCAGCAGAACTTTTTCGGAAATATGCTAGCTAGTGTGATGTTATGTAAAAATAAGGGAAATAATTACTGAAAATAAAGGAGTCATAATAGAGTGGTATTTTGTGGGCCACTTATAATGTTTACAATATTAATAAACTAATATACACTTTACCAGAGTGACTGAAATAACTTAATCATTCTATGGCACAGAAGGTTCATTTAATAAAATGAAAGCTAGGCTGGACATAGTGGCTTCTGACAGTTGTCCCAGATACTGAGGTGGAGGGAAATGTAAGTTCAAGGCCACCAGCCAGACCGGGCAGCTTGGTGAAACCCTGTCTCAGTAAAATAGAAGTTTTATAGGAAAAACATTTCCAAAGCTGCTATTGCTGTTTTATCAGTATTAAAATGTACCCTAAATTGTTTATTAGTTTTTACTTTAGAATTTGTATACTTTTTCATTCTAACAATTTGAGTACTCTGCACATTGTATAATTCATTAAACTACTGCTTATCTTATGCTTCCTGTATTTATATTGTTTTGCTTGTTTTGAGCCTGGGTCACACTATGTAGTCTTGGCTGGCTTGGAGCTCCTCATTCACAAAGATTCACCTGCTTCTGCCTCCCGAGTGCTGGGATTAAAGGGGTGCACCTCCACACTACGTTTTGAACTTAAAAAAATTTTTTTTTTGGACACTGGTAGTGGTGATGCACACCTTTAATCCCAGCACTCAGGAGGCAGAAACTGGTGGATCTCTTGTGAGTTCGAGGCCAGCCTGGTCCACAGAGTGAGTTCCAAGACAGCCAGGACTACACAGTTAAACCTTGTCTTGAAAAAAGTAACACACACACACACACACACACACACACACACACACACACATCTCAGGGCTGGGGAGATGGTTCAGCAGGTAAAGGTGATTGCTTAGCCAACCTGGTGGACCTGAGTTTAATTCCTGGATCCCATATAAAGGTAGATAGAATCAATTCTACAATGTTGTCCTCTGACCTCCACATTCTTACTGTGGCAGGATTCTCCACATACATCATGTACACATAATAATAATAATAATAATAATAATAATAATAATAATAAATGAAAGTTGTCCTTTTATTTTGTTTTTAAGAGAAGACCTGGGTATGGAAATATATGCCTTTAATCCCAGCACTAGGGTGGCAGAGGCAGGGGTGTCTCTGAGTTTGAGGTGAGCCTGGAATACATAGCAAGTTTGAGGCCTGCCCAGGCCACATAGTGAATCCCTGTCCAAAAGAAAAGTGCTGGAGCTGGGGATGTAGCTCAGTTGACAGACCAAGTACAAAGCCCTTGGGTTGATCCCTAGCATCTAGTAAAAGTCAGGAATGGTTTTGTATTCCTCTAGGAAGTTGTGACAGGAAGATCAATCAGAAACTCAAGGTCATCCTCAGCCACATAGCAATTTCAAGACCAGCATCAGTTGCATGAGACCGTGTCCCAAGAAACAATAACAGCAAAAGAGGATAAGCCAAGGACTGGGATAGGGGGAGGGGGGTTGGAGCCATTGGGATAACTCAGTGGGTTCTCAATGGGTAAAAGTGTTTGCTCCAAGCCTGACAGCTTTTGGGTTTCGTTGTTGTTTGGTTTAGTTTTGGGGGTTTTGTTTGTTTATTTTGTTTGTTTGTTTGTTTTTTGAGACAGGGTTTCACTGTGTAACCCTGGCTATCCTTGAACTTGCTCTATAGATCAGGCTGGACTCAAACGCACAGAGCTCCACCTGCCTCTGCCTCCTGAGTGCTGGGATTAAAGGCATATACCACCACTGCCTGGCTGACAACTTTTGTTTTAAGTTTGTTTGTTTTTCTTTGTTTGTTTGTTTCATTTTAAATTTTTATGTTCATTGGATCGCCTGGAACTGGAGTTCCAGACAGTTGTAAGCTGCCATGTGTGTGCTGGGATGTTTATTTATTTATTTATTTATTTATTTATTTATTTATTTATTATGTATACAGTGTTCTGCCCAAATGTATCCCCACAGGCCAGAAGAGGGCACTATATATATATCTCATTAAGGATGGTTGTGAGCCACCATGTGGTTGCTGGGAATTGAACTCAGGACTTCTGGAAGAGCAGCCAGTACTCTTAACCACTGAGCCATCTCTGTAGTGGGTAGCCATCCCAGCATTGGCCTGGAAGTTCCAACCCCCACTGAGGCTTCGGTAATGGTCACGCCCACAAGGCGGGGCAGAGGAGGAAGCGGAAGACGAAGGATCGGGAAGAGCTCTGTCTCTTGGTTCCTGGACTCTGGACGCTGGAGGTAGACCGAGCAGAGTTCTCCAGAGAACACCGCCGGACTGCGCTATACCCTTGCCAGACCCTGTAACCTACCCCTTCATTTGTAAGTTACCCCACAAAATAAACCTCCCTTTTAACTACGTGGAGTGGCCTTAATAATTTAACCAATACATCTCTCCAGCCCTTGTTTTAAGTTTTAATTTTTAGCATTTTTATATGCATGTATGATGAGTGCCTACTTGTAGGTATATGCACCATGTGTGTGCCTAGTGCCCAGGAAGGCCAGAGAGGGTTTCATATCCCTTCCCTGGAGCTACAAGTGATTATGAGGCAAGTAAACCCCGTCCTCTGCGTAAGCAGCAAACTCTTAACCACTGAGCTATCTCTCCAGCCTAGTCCTGATGACTTGAGTTCCATCCTGGGATCTCACATGATAGAATAAAATAGTCCTTTGACTTCTATATAATATTTTAAAAGTCAAAAAGAAACATTGTAAGTGCTATGAAAAACAATACTAGTTGTGCATGGTGGCACATTTCTTTAATCTCAGCACTGGAGAGACAGAGGCAAGTGATCTTTGTGAGTCTGAGGACAGCTGGGGCTACAGAGAAACTCTGTCTCAAAAAACAAACAGAAAAGAAAGAAAAGAAAGAGAGAGAGGGAGAAAGAAAGAAAGAGGAAAGAAAGAAAAGAAAAGATAAAACCAATACTATTCTCCCTCCCCTATCATTTAATAACCACTGGCCCCCTTGTTACATTAAATACCTCCTGCATTTTGCCCACTAAGTATACATCCCTGAGTGGTATGATTTATTTTGCTTGCTTTTGCATGCTGCATAAATAGAATCAAATGTCAAATATTGTGTAATTGACATTTTCCAATCAGTTCAGTACTTTTAAGATTGAACCATGTTATTGTACAGTGCTATGATTTTTGATGTGAAGATAATTTTATTATTAGTGAACTTAGACTTATTTATAGTTTTTTAAAACTATTATGAACTTCCCGGCAGTGGTGGCCCATGCCTTTAATCCCAGCAGTTGGGAGGCAGAGCCAGGTGAATCTCTGAGTTCAGTGCCAGCCTGGTCTACAGAGTGAGTTCCAGGACAGGCTTCAAAAGCTACACAGAGAAACCCTGTCTTGGGGGGAAAAAAAGGGAAAACTTTTATGAACTAAACCTGCCAATATAGTCCTGAACATGTGTATATGTACAAAGGCTACTCTGGGAGTAGAATTGAGTACAGATCTGGAGGTAAAATTGCTACATCATAAAGTGTTCCTTGTTTTAAATATGTAAAATATGTGATGCATATAAAATTGATTAGACTTCTAAAGTTGCAATGTTGTAAGTACGCTTATTTATTTGTTATGTGAATGCACATATATGGAGGTCACAAGGGAGTTTGTGGGAGTCTGTTCTCTCCTTCCACATGTGGGTCTAGGGGACTGTACTCAGGTCAAAAAGGTTGACAGCAAGCACCCTTACCCAGTGAACTATCTCACTGGCCTGCAATTACAATGTTTGTTTGCCTGCTTGCTAATTTGGGTCAGAAATTGAGGGTCTAAAGTAGCTCTGGCTGCCTTTCCATTCAAATTCCCTCCATAGGGTGACCTTGAACTTCTGATCCTCCTGCCTCCATCTCCCAAGACTGGGATTACTAAAAATGTCTCACTAAAAATGGAGGGAGGATGTAAAGAAAAAACAAATACAATTTTTTAAAAAATATATATTTAAAGGGACAGCAAGGGCTCAGTGGGTACAACCATTTGCAACTCAAGTCTGATGATCTGAATTAAGTTCAATCCCTGGAATCCACAGTGGATTGACTAACTCCAGAAAAGTATCCTGCACATGTACATAGTAGCACACATGTACTTATACACACATACACACAGCAATTTTAAGATCCATTTATTTTCTAAATTCTTGTTAGTCAGCAAGAGTTGTTCAGGTTCTCACTTCGGCAGCACATATATTAAAGTTGGTGCCGTATAAAGATTAGCATGGCCCCCGTGCAGGGATGATGTGAAAATTTGTGAAGGGTTCCATATTTTCAAAAACAAAAAGGAGTTGGTTGAGAAGGATTAATTTAATATAGTATATTAAAAACTAAACGCACAAGGTTCATTCCCCAGCATTATATACAACCAAATATCAATAACATTATTTAAGCCTATCTTTCTGTTTTGGACCTTTAGTTTACTTGTATGCTTTTGTTTTGTTTCTTGGTACTAGAGATGCAACCCAGGGCTTCTTAGTAACTGTTTTACCAGAGGTACACCCCTGTGTATACTGTGAGAATCCGTGTGTGTGTGGTTTTATTGCTGTACCTTGACTTTCCAAGGAAAAATTCCATGAATGTAAGTGACCTAATTCTATGTCTATCTTCAAACCAAAAGTATTTTAAGAAATGAAAAGTGTGGATGGCGTACACCCATAACCCCAGCATTTGGGAGGTGGGAGTGGGCCAAGCCCTGGAAGGAGAGTTCCAGACCAATTGAGTCTACAGTGTGTGGGGGAGGGAGAAGGGGAGAGATGGAATGTAGTCAACGGTAGAGAACTTGCCTAGCATTCACAAAGACTTGAGTGGATCCCCAGCAACACACACACTAATTGTTTATATTTCTACTCTGTTAAATTATTAGATTGTTTTTCCACAATTCTTTAGTTGCTGTTTATTTGTTTGTTTTGAGACAGGCCTCTTAAAACCCAGGCTGGCTTTGAACTTGAGATGTAGTCCACAATGATCTTGAACTTCTGATCATTCTGCCTCCACCACCAAATGCTGGGATTACAGCATGAGCCACTATACCCAGTTCATACTGGTGTTGAGGATAGATCCCAGGACTTCCTGCATCCTAGGCCAACATCATTCTACCCACATTCAATGTTCCTCCTGTTTCTTAAAGATTTATTTTGGTGTTCATGCGCGTGCGTGCGTGCGTGCGTGCGTGCTTGCGTGTGTGTCTGTCTGTGTCTGTGTGTGTCTGTCTGTGTCTGTGTGTGTTTCTGCATGTGCTCACAAACACACAAGTACATAGTCCTCAGTAGTGATGCCAGAGACATCAGATCCTCCAGAGAAGCTGGAGTTTCCAACCATGGATGCTGTAAGGTGAGAGCTCCTTTTCTCTATCAGAGCAGTATGTGAACTCAGTCACTGATCCATCGCTCAGGCTCCTCTCCCCCTACTTTGGAGCAAGTACCTAACTCTGCAGTCAAGGCTGGTCTTGAACTCAAGGCAATCCTCCTGCCTCACCATTCTGAATGTTGGGATTACAGGGGTGTGACAATACGCTCGCTCCCCCCCCCCCACCTCTGAGGGTGGTGCAAGCCTTTAATTCTACCACTTGTGAGGCAGAGGTTAGGGTATCTCTGTAAATTCGAGGCCAGACCAGTCTACAGAGAGAGGTCCAGGACAGCCAAGGCTGCACAGAGAAACCCTGTCTTGAAAAACCAATTGAGGAGGGGAGGGGAGAGGGAGGGAGGGAGCGAGGAAGAAAGAAAAGTGCTGGGCGGTGGTAGTGCACCATTTAATCCAGCATTGGGGAGACAGATGCAGGAGAACCTCTGAGTTTGAGGTCATCCTGGTCTACAAAGTGAGAAACTGTCTCTAAATAAATAGATAGATAGATAGATAGATAGATAGATAAAATAGGAATCCCCCGCTGAGCTGTTAGAAGAATCAGTTGGATTTTACTTTTTGACATATTCTTTACAATACAAACTGCATCCAAACTAGTTTTTGACATTTCAATCCCTATAGTCTCGAATTGAGCAAATGTAAGTCTAAGTAAGACCTTGGCAGGACATTAGAAAAGGCAGGGGGAGGGGAGGGGGGTGAAGAGGGGAGGTGAGGGGTACAGAGTACGGCCATGCTGACACACCACGAGGAGATACCCCATAACTTCAGTTCCAGGGGATCCATGCCTTCTTCTAATTTCAGTAGGTACTAGGTACATGTGTGGTGCACACAGGCACATGCAGGCAAAACACTCAGACAAATTAAGTAACTCAGCTCAAGTGGGTCCAACACCCTCCTTTGACCTCCATAGGCATGTAACACAATACACATTCAGATACATTTATACTTAAATAAAAATATTACTGATGACAGTGTCATAAGGCATGAGATAGTTTGTTCCTGGAACGAAGCCCTGTTGGTCCAAACCTGTATGAAAGTTATAAGACTTGGCTGGGCCGAGTTTAACCAAAGACCAGCTGGAGAATTTGGGTAAGAGACCTTTGGGGCAATTTGAATGTAGCATGCCTGCCGGTCAACCAAGTTTGGCCTCTTGGTTCATTTCAGTAAAAGGAGTAACAAATAAAATTGAGATAATGGATTTTTTTAAGCTATATAATAAAGGCCTCTTTCCAAGCCAGGCATGGTGACTCCTGTTTTTAATCCCAGCACTCGGGAAGCAGAGGCAGGCAGATCTGTCTACACTGGCAAGCTCCTAATCTACATGGCAAGCTCCTGATCTACACTGCAAGCTCCAAGACAGCCAGGACCACATAAAGAGACCCTGCCTCAAAAACAAACAAACAAACAAACAAACAAACAGTTTTTTAAAGGCCTCTCCTCTTTTCAAATAAGTAAAAATAAATCTTTTAAAGAAACCTCTAGCTGTATCATTCTAATAGTTTATATACTAAATATATATTCATAAAGTATGATTAAGGAAAAAACCAAACAAACAAGAAGTGCATGTCACGAGCTTTCCTTGTTTTTATACCACTGCCACTGCATTTCTAAGTATTCTGCTTCTGAATATGTATTTTTACTGGATAATATTCGGTAACAAAGAGAGCTTCAGAGTCTACCTGGTAAAAGTCATAGTTGGCGGCCTTGATATCAAAGGGGTCGTCCCGAGGTGCCTGTTTCCGGCCACAGTTGCAGGCTCCAGTGGAGCGGGCTCGGCTGTTGTGGTACAGCACAGGAGGGTTCCTATCCGCCTCTGGTTTTTCTCCTGGAAGATGCAACTGTCATTATTACTCTCACAAAGACAGGTTTACCGTGTGGTTTACAACAATCAACTTCCCAAGTTCTCCAGATGGTTCTCTGGCAATTAAGAAACACACATACACACATACACACACACACACAAGCAAACAAAAATCTTAATTAAATACACAAGCTTTAAGTTTTACCCTTTTATTCAGTGCAGAAGATGAGACTTGGTGCCTCATTTATACATGCAATGCAAGTCTCTGTCTCCTAGCTACACCCGCTGTCTTACCCTTAAAAGGTTGAATTAGCCAGAAGTGGTAAGGCAATCTGGAGACAGAGGCAGAAGGATCTCTATGAACAAGGACAGCCTGGTCTACAGGGAGACCTTGCCTCAAAAATAAATAAAAAGTTGAATTTCTAAGTGAAGTTTTTCCTTCTGTGTCACATCATGATGACCTTTCATTTCATTATATTCCTCTTAATTCAACAAAAACTCTAAGATGAAAAGTGAAAGCCGGGTGGTGGTGGAGCACGCCGTTTAGTCCCAGCACTTGGGAGGCAGAGGCAGGCAGATCTCTGTGAGTTCGAGGCCAGCCTGGGCTACCAAGTGAGTTCCAGGAAAGGCGCAAAGCTACACAGGGAAACCCTGTCTCGAAAAACCAAAAAAAAGAAAAAAAAAAAAAAAATGAACACACATTTTCTGAAACCTCATGCTTTTGAATAATTATCATCTACCAACTCACTAGAGTTCATGTTTAAATACAAAAAAAAAAAAAAAAATTAGTGATGGGTGATATTTTCCTTTTAGAGGTAAAAGTTAAAATTTAAAGCTGGAGCTGGCAAGATGGCTCATCTGGTATCTGAGTTCCATCCCTAGGCCCCACACGGTAGAAGGAGGGGACTGACTCCTGCAACTTGTCCTCTGACCTCCACATGGATGTCTTGGCATTCACATATTATAAACACATACAATCTATTTATCTACACACACACACACACACACACACACAATGCAATTTTAAAAACAAAAATAAATAGATGGTATTTACTAGCTGGGTGTGTTGGCACACACACTCCAAAGTCAGAGGCAGGAGTTTAAGACCAGCCTGATCTACAGAGTGAGTTCCAGGTAAGCCAAGACTACACAGAGAAATCCTGTCTGGAAAAATAAAAAAACAAAACAATAAAAGAACAAAAACAAGCCGGGCGGTGGTGGCGCACACCTTTAATCCCAGCACTCGGAGAGGCAGAGGTAGGCAGATCTCTGTGAGTTCGAGGCCAGCCTGGTCTCCAAAGCAAGTTCCAGGAAAGGCGCAAAGCTACAACAGAGAAACCCTGTCTTGAACCACCGCCCGCCGCCCCCCCCCACACCACCAAAAAAAACAAAGGAGGAAGAAAAAAAGATTTTACTGTTAAATTTTTCAGGGTTCTTTAAAAAACAAACATAGCACTACATACCAAACAAATCATCTTAAAACAAGAGTAAAAACACAATTTGGGTGCCAGTGAGACAGCTCAGCAGGTAAAGGGCTTGCTGTACAAGCCTGACTCCATGAGTTGGATCCTTGGAACCCATGTAAAGGTAGGCAAGAATCCACTTCACATTTCCTCTGACCTCCGAACGCGCGCGCACACACACAACACACACACACACACACACACACACACCATATAAGCACACAATAATAATAAAAGCACAGCTCAAGTTTTGATTGCAAAATGTTGGGAACTTTGTAGCTACCTGATTTAGGTAAGGAGTGAAATTTGTGTACACAGTGCTGGTCGGTCAAACTTCTCTCTTCACAGAGCTGATGGCCGTTGCTCCAAAATTTGTAGCAGTCCTCATGTAATTGCATGGCATATTTGTGAAAGGCGGGACCCCTGGCATGTTGGCTGTAGACTCGAAGGGCCTGAGCAAGCTGATTCTTGTGGACTGTCATAGTGTAATTATGAGGCAAGTTGGATTGGTAGGCACTATGAGCCATGGGTAAAGCTTTTTGGCACCGGTTTTCTGAGAATTTTGTGTCTATATCCAAAAATCCTTCTAAGACTTTAATACTGCTTAAAATCTTAGAGGTTAGCTCTCCAGTGGGTGAGCCCACATCCTCTTCCTTCCCATCAATAGCCACCTCATACAATTTTGCAGCCGCTGAGATCCACTTCTGGTAAGTGGGGAGTTCAAAATGGGAGGGCTGCGGGTTCCTGCCCACACTGTCATCAAAACCTTTTTTGCTCAGGACCAGCTCCACATGCTGCCATAGGAATTCTCGAAGTGTGAAGTCCACTAGCTGGCCTGAAGAACCGGAAGTGCTGCTATCGATGTGGAAGGAGAGCTGTTGTCGGCTGTGTTGTCTCATCACTTGATAACGCCGAGGTCCAGAGAGGGGCGCAGGCACCAACAAAGACTCAGGGTCCTTCACGGTACAATGACTCCTAAGTTGGTCCAGCAACATGCCGATTGGGTCCTCCTCCTGACTTCCTGGAACTATGTACACAAAAGCTTGGTTGGCAGGTACCGTAAAGAGGCAGTTGATACTCTGATTGGTCAAGACTCGACTCTTGCGGAAGATTCTATAGATCTGATCCTCCAGAGCATGCTGCAGTCTTCTTTTGGGAGAATGCTTCTTGGGCTTATCGGGATGAGCTGTATCTTGGCTCCGAGGGGGTTCCACCTTAAGGGCTCCATTGAGTTGAAAGAGGAAAAGGAGTCTAGGTGGGCAAGGTCGGCAGTTTAACTTCCAGTCTTTGCCAACTGGACAATCCTTAATGGCTGTTTTGAGTAGGGGTAGTACTTTCTGCCTCAGCCCATCCAGGGCTCGGAATACTCGGTCATAAGTGATGTCAAAGGAACAAGTCGGATGGACCAGGAGCAATATATGACAGACAGAGAAAAGGTAAAGGAGACGGAGGCACTGCAACTTCTCCTGATGCTTCCAGAACTCATGTGTTTCTGCATGAGGTAAAGAGAGGCCTCCACCAGCTTCTCCGCTCTGGAGAGCCCGACAAGCACGCACAAGTTGTGAATTGTCGCAGATGGAAGTGAGAATAAGGTACAGAACTTTACTTTCCTGGTTGTAATAAGCCTGCAGAAGGCTAAAGTCCTGGGGACCCGGCTCAGCTCGGTTCCCTTCCGCCGTAGCCATACCTCCACGAAGTGCATCCCCGGCGGCAGCCCCCGGGTCGCCGGCTCCTCCGGCCTCTCCGACGGCGACCGCTTCCGTCTTGATTCCAGGCCCTAGATCCCCAGGGTCCTGGTGGTGGAAGAGAGGGAAAACCTGTCGGTCGCACACAGTGTTCACCAGAGAGAACTTCTCGGAGTTCAGGCGCAGCGCCGTCTTGCCGAAGATTCCCACCACGCAGATCTCATCCTCCCTCCACGGAGGCTCGGGCGTGCCCGCCGCGTTCCCTCCGCCTTCCGCGGGGGGACCTCCGGGACTCTCAGAGCCCAGCCAGGCCGACTCTCTCATCAGAAGTTCCCGCAAGCTGACCGGCCCCGCCATGGCGGAGAAGGAGCTTCCTTTCCTCCAGCCTCCTTCCTGTCCCTCGCTAATCCCAACCGACCCGGTCCTACTGTGAAATACCTCCTCCCCACGTCAGTCTCTGCTTTTCTCTCATTTTAGTTCCGGTGTCGTGTTCGT